>NC_134698.1:19665309-19830309 GCF_050947455.1 Rhinoderma darwinii
GAGGAGCAATGGTCTGCAGATCTCTAGAGAGGTCAGTGGTGTAATAATCTGCAGAATATATCACTATCTATCTGTCAGGAGGTAGAGGAGTAATGTTCTGCAGATCTCCAGAGAGGTCAGTGGTGTAATAATCTGCAGAATATATCACTATCTATCTGTCAGGAGGTAGAGGAGCAATGTTCTGCAGATCTCCAGAGAGGTCAGTGGTGTAATAATCTGCAGAATATATCACTATGTATCTGTCAGGAGGTAGAGGAGCAATGTTCTGCAGATCTCCAGAGAGGTCAATGGTGTAATAATCTGCAGAATATATCACTATCTTTCTGTGAGGAGGTAGAGGAGCAATGTTCTGCAGATCTCCTGAGAGGTCAGTGGTGTAATAATCTGCAGAATATATCACTATGTATATGTCAGGGGGTTGAGGAGCAATGTTCTGCAGATCTCTAGAGAGTTTAGTGGTGTAATAATATGCAGAATATATCACTATGTATCTGTCAGGAGGTAGAGGAGCAATGTTCTGCAGATCTCTAGAGAAGTCAGTGGTGTAATAATCTGCAGAATATATCACTATGTATCTGTCAGGGGGTAGAGGAGCAATGTTCTGCAGATCTCTAGAGAGGTTAGTGGTGTAATAATCTGCAGAATATATCACTATCTATCTGTCAGGAGGTAGAGGAGCAATGTTCTGCAGATCTCTAGAGAGGTCAGTGGTGTAATAATCTGCAGAATATATCACTATGTATCTGTCAGGAGGTAGAGGAGCAATGTTCTGCAGATCTCTAGAGAGGTCAGTGGTGTAATAATCTGCAGAATATAAAACTATTTACCTGTCAGGAGGTAGAGGAGCAATGTTCTGCAGATCTCCAGAGAGGTCAGTGGTGTAATAATCTGCAGAATATATCAGTATGTATCTGTCAGGAGGAAGAGGAGCAATGTTCTGCAGATCTCTAGAGAGGTCAGTGGTATAATAATCTGCAGAATATATCACTATGTATCTGTCAGGGGGTTGAGGAGCAATGTTCTGCAGATCTCTAGAGAGTTTAGTGGTGTAATATTCTGCAGACTATATCACTATGTATCTGTCAGGAGGTAGAGGAGCAATGTTCTGCAGATCTCTAGAGAAGTCAGTGGTGTAATAATCTGCAGAATATATCACTATGTATCTGTCAGGGGGTAGAGGAGCAATGTTCTGCAGATCTCTAGAGAGGTTAGTGGTGTAATAATCTGCAGAATATATCACTATGTATCTGTCAGGAGGTAGAGGAGCAATGTTCTGCAGATCTCTAGAGAGGTCAGTGGTGTAATAATCTGCAGAATATATCACTATGTATCTGTCAGGAGGTAGAGGAGCAATGTTCTGCAGATCTCTAGAGAGGTCAGTGGTGTAATAATCTGCAGAATATAAAACTATTTACCTGTCAGGAGGTAGAGGAGCAATGTTCTGCAGATCTCCAGAGAGGTCAGTGGTGTAATAATCTGCAGAATATATCAGTATGTATCTATCAGGAGGAAGAGGAGCAATGTTCTGCAGATCTCTAGAGAGGTCAGTGGTATAATAATCTGCAGAATATATCACTATGTATCTGTCAGGAGGAAGAGGAGCAATGTTCTGCAGATCTCTAGAGAGGTCAGTGGTGTAATAATCTGCAGAATATATCACTATGTATCTGTCAGGAGGTAGAGGAGCAATGTTCTGCAGATCTCTAGAGAGGTCAGTGGTTTAATAATCTGCAGAATATATCACTATGTATCTGTCAGGGGTAGAGGAGCAATGTCCTGCAGATCTCTAGAGAGGTTAGTGGTGTAATAATCTGCAGAATATATCACTATGTATCTGTCAGGAGGAAGAGGAGCAATGTTCTGCAGATCTCTAGAGAGGTCAGTGGTATAATAATCTGCAGAATATATCACTATGTATCTGTCAGGAGGAAGAGGAGCAATGTTCTGCAGATCTCTAGAGAGGTCAGTGGTTTAATAATCTGCAGAATATATCACTATGTATCTGTCAGGGGTAGAGGAGCAATGTCCTGCAGATCTCTAGAGAGGTCAGTGGTGTAATAATCTGCAGAATATATCACTATGTATCTGTCAGGAGTTAGAGGAGCGATGTTCTGCAGATCTCTTGAGAGTTCAGTGGTGTAATAATCTGCAGAATATATCACTATGTTTGTCAGGAGGTAGAGGAGCAATGTTCTGCAGATCTCCGGAAAGGTCAGTGGTGTAATAATCTGCAGAATATATCACTATGTATCTGTCAGGAGTTAGAGGAGCAATGTTCTGCAGATCTCTAGAGAGGTCAGTGGTATAATAATCTGCAGAATATATCACTATGTATCTGTCAGGAGGAAGAGGAGCAATGTTCTGCAGATCTCTAGAGAGGTCAGTGGTTTAATAATCTGCAGAATATATCACTATGTATCTGTCAGGGGTAGAGGAGCAATGTCCTGCAGATCTCTAGAGAAGTCAGTGGTGTAATAATCTGCAGAATATATCACTATGTATCTGTCAGGAGGTAGAGGAGCAATGTTCTGCAGATCTCCGGAGAGGTCAGTGGTGTAATAATCTGCAGAATATATCACTATGTATCTGTCAGGAGTTAGAGGAGCGATGTTCTGCAGATCTCTAGAGAGGTCAGTGGTGTAATAATTTGCAGGATATATCACTATGTTTCTGTCAGGAGGTAGAGGAGCAATGTTCTGCAGATCTCTAGAGAAGTCAGTGGTGTAATAATCTGCAGAATATATCACTATGTATCTGTCAGGGGTAGAGGAGCAATGTCCTGCAGATCTCTAGAGAAGTCAGTGGTGTAATAATCTGCAGAATATATCACTATGTATCTGTCAGGAGGTAGAGGAGCAATGTTCTGCAGATCTCTAGAGAAGTCAGTTGGGCAATAATCTGCAGAATATATCACTATGTACTGTCAGGATGTAGAGAGGAGAGAGCAATGTTCTGCAGATCTCTATTTCAGTGGGAGGCAGATGCTTCTTTTTACCGCTAGCTGATTTTTTCAACTAGCGGGCAAAAGAAGCGCCCTGCCCGGTCTGAAGTGAATGGGAGTAGGAATCTTTTGGTTGACGGCAGGAATAATTCTGCGGCCGATTTTGCAGCGGGACCCACCAAGCAAAATCCACCGTGTGAACATGGTCTTAGTGACCCCTTTGCGGTGCAACTTACTCGGCGGCAGCGGCAGTAAAATGGAAGAAACTAGACACCAAAAATAAAAAGTTAGGCCCGCTGTGTTTTACCATAGATAAGTTAGGCCCCCTGTGTTTTACCATAGATAAGTTAGGCCGCTTGTGTTTTACCATAGATAAGTTAGGCCCCTGTGTTTTACCATAGATAAGTTAGGTCCCTGTGTTTTACCATAGATAAGTTAGGCCCCCTGTGTTTTACCATAGATAAGTTAGGTCCCCTGTGTTTTACCATAGATAAGTTAGGTCCCCTGTGTTTTACCGTAGATAAGTTAAGCCCCCTGTGTTTTACCATAGATAAGTTAGGCCCCCTGTGTTTTACCATAGATAAGTTAGGCCCCCTGTGTTTTACCATAGATAAGTTAGGTCCCTGTGTTTTACCATAGATAAGTTAGGTCCCCTGTGTTTTACCGTAGATAAGTTAAGCCCCCTGTGTTTTACCATAGATAAGTTAGGCCCCCTGTGTTTTACCATAGATAAGTTAGGCCCCCTGTGTTTTACCATAGATAAGTTAGGCCCCCTGTGTTTTACCATAGATAAGTTAGGTCCCCTGTGTTTTACCATAGATAAGTTAGGCCCCCTGTGTTTTACCATAGATAAGTTAGGCCCCTGTGTTTTACCATAGATTAGTTAGGCCCCCTGTGTTTTACCATAGATAAGTTAGGCCCCCTGTGTTTTACCATAGATAAGTTAGGCCCCCTGTGTTTTACCATAGATAAGTTAGGCCCCTGTGTTTTACCATAGATAAGTTAAGCCCCTGTGTTTTACCATAGATAAGTTAGGCCCCCTGTGTTTTACCATAGATAAGTTAGGCCCCTGTGTTTTACCATAGATAAGTTAGGCACCCTGTGTTTTACCATAGATAAGTTAGGCCCCTGTGTTTTACCATAGATAAGTTAGGCCCCCTGTGTTTTACCATAGATAAGTTAGGCCCCCTGTGTTTTACCATAGATAAGTTAGGTCCCCTGTGTCTTACCATAGATAAGTTAGGCCCCCTGTGTTTTACCATAGATAAGTTAGGCCCCCTGTGTTTTACCATAGATAAGTTAGGCCCCTGTGTTTTACCATAGATAAGTTAGGCCCCTGTGTTTTACCATAGATAAGTTAGGCCCCCTTTGCACCAATAAAAAGAAAAGTCACCTTACCCTGATGGGCCCTGTAACAGATTTTTAGTCTCTAAATGACGGAATAATGAAACACAAAGTATATTAGAAAGTTGCAGAAATGCTTACTGTATACTGAATAAACTTTAACCCCTTAAGTACACGGCCAATTTGAGATTTTCATTTTAGCCTTTTCCTTCCTGCCTTCCAAAAGCCATAACTTTTTTTATATTTTTTCGTCGACGCAGCCTTATGAGGGCTTGTGTTTTGCGGGACAAGTTGTAGTTTTTCATGGCGCCATTTATTCTACAGCATAATATACTGGGAAGCTGAATCAAAAATTATTTGTGATGTGAAATAGGCAAAAAAACAGCAATTACGCCATTTTTTGGGGGGTTTTGTTTTAACGGCGATTACGGCGATACCACATTGTTATGTTTTGTTTTATGTTTTACCACTTTTAGAAAAAATAAAACTATTTGCCTAAGGGCAGATACAGACGGACGTTGCGTTTTTGCGCGCGCAAACAACGCAGCGTTTTGCGCGCGCAAAAAACATTTGACATTTGCTGCGTGTGTCATCCGTGTATGATGCGCGGCTGCGTGATTTTCGCGCAGCCGCCATCATAGAGATGAGGCTAGTCGACGCCCGTCACTGTCCAAGGTGCTGAAAGAGCTAACTGATCGGCAGTAACTCTTTCAGCACCCTCGACAGTGAATGTCGAACACAATATACAGCAACCTGTTAAAAAAAAAAAAAGTTCGTACTTACCGAGATCTGCCCTCCCGGCCGTTGCCTTGGTGACGCGTCCTTGGTGACGCGCCTCTCTTGACATCGGGCCCCACCTCCCTGGATGACGCGGCAGTCCATGTGTCCGCTTCAGCCTGTGCTTGGCCTGTGATTGGCTGCAGCTGTCACTTGGACTGAATTGTCATCCCGGGAGGTCAGACTGGAGGAAGAAGCCGGGAGTTATCGGTAAGTCAGAACTTCGTTTTTTTTTACAGGTTCATGTTTTTTGGGATCGGTAGTCACTGTCCATGGTGCTGAAACAGTTTAACTCTTTCAGCACCCTGGACAGTGACTATGTCCTGACGTCGCGTACCGGACATTTTTTTGCCGGGTTCGGCCAAAACGAGTTCGGCCGAACCCGGTGAAGTTCGGTTCGCTTGTCCGGGTTCGCTCATCTCAAAGACACTCCGTTTGGATGTTCGGAAACAAAAAAGCACGTGGTGCTTTTCTGTTTACATTCATCCTTTTGACAGCTGGTGCGCTGTTTCAGTCGGTTCGCACGGAAGTGCTTCCGTGCAACCTGCGTGGTTTTCACGCACCCATTGACTCATGGGTGCGTGATGCGCGAAATACGCAGAGTTATTGAACCTGTCGCGTTTTGTACGCAGCGAACAAACGCTGCGCAAAAAGCACGGACTGTCTGTACTGCCCCATAGACTTGTATTGGTCGATGCGTGGCGCGTGAAAACCACGCGGCCCGCGCGGACCGAATACACGCTCGTGTGAATCCCCCCTAAGAAAAATAATGTTTTGTGTCACCTTATTCTGAGAGCCATAACTTTTTTTTATTTTTCCGTCACTATACCGGTGTGAGGGCTTACATTTTGCGGGGCGAGCTGTAGTTTTCACCGATACCATTTTGGGGTACAAGCGACTTTTTGATCACTTTTTATTCTATTTGTTTGGAGCGCTAAGGTGACCAAAAAACAGCAATTTACTTTTTTTTTTTGTAAACTCGTTTTATTGAAGAATCGTAGTACAAATGCAATCATGCCATGCACATAATACAGAAAATAAGGCAGAGATGTGTGTGAGACATAACACACCAACATTTCAAATAAAGGAGAAATACAGACATGTATTCAGACATTTAACATGTATCCAAAGGCAAAAAACAAAACAAATCAAGACACTATTTTATGAATTATATACTGTAGATCCACAACCCAGTAGCTTCAATTGTGTGTCAATGACCGGCGGAGGTCATTATACCTGTGTGGGGTATACTGAGTCACCGCAGAGTCACACCAGGCTTCCCATATCTTATAGAATTTATCAATGCATCCTCTCTGTCTATACATTATCCTCTCATACGGAATGATAGAATTCACAAGTGATTTCCATTTAGCCGTAGTGGGAGGAGGAATATTTTCAAATAATGAGGCCAATGTTCATCCTGTAGCATACCAAACAAACAAACTTGTGGACTAACCTGGACTGGTATATGCAGAATTCCAGTAGCTGCCCCAACTACCTCTTCCCAAAAAGAGGAAATAAATGGACATGCCCAGATCATGTGCCAAAAGTCTGACCTAGGGTACCGGCACCTGTGACATTCCGTGCTCGGGTATCTACCCATTTTGTGTAATCTAACAGGAGTAAGGTAACTTTGATGGATTATGGATATTTGTATCATCCTATTGTTAGCGGCTGGAGACACAAATAGTGGAGAGGATAGGATCTCGTCCCAATCCCCTTCTGTAAGGTCAGGTATCTGTGTAGTCCATTTGTCTTTTACCTGCAGGGGTGTTCTGGCTAATTTGGTCGATATGAGAGATGTGTATATGGCAGATATCAAACCTCTGGTGCCTTTGGATCTAAAAATTCCTATCAGAGGAAATTGCGAGAATGCAGTGTCAGAGGAAGGGTACTGGGCCCCGAGAGCATGGCGCAATTGTAGGTATCTGTAAAAGGCAGTCCTAGGTATTGCAAAGTCAGACTGCAGTTGTGTAAACGATTTAAGAATATTATCCTCATACATATCCCCAACAGTGCATACCCCGTGCTGAATCCAAAAGGAGGGAGCCAAAGCATCTGACATCTGGGAGAGGAGTGGGTTAAACCATAACGGCATATCAGTTTGTACATCAGAGTACCCATAAATGCTTTTCGCAGCCATCCACACCTGAGACGCCACCCTATGAATGGGCAATACATTTTGAATTGCATTCAGGGACCCCTCTAATACTGGCCAGAGAGTGGTCATTTGCAGATGAAACGCCAGATGATGTTCCCTATTTGGCAAGGTCATGTTGGCGACCCAAACTTTCAAATATCTTAATTGCCCCGCCAAATAATAGAGGTAGAGATCTGGCAAGGCTGCTCCTCCTAATGTTTTGGGACGCTGCAAAGTAGTGAGACTGAGCTTAGATCGATTGGAACCCCAAATAAATGCTGGAAATAAGGCATGTATCTGCTTGAAAAATGTTTTAAACACTGGTGTCGCTGCGTGTTCGAGGACATAAAGACATTTGGGAAGAACGACCATTTTAATTAAGTTTATTCTGCCAGTCACTGCTAGGGGAAGAGCGCTCCAGATCCTAAACTTAACCTTTACGTATTCCAGTAGCAACAATATATTAGTGGAATGATCATCCCCATGATACAGATTGATAATAATACCTATGTATTTAAATGAGGAAACCACCCGTAAGCCATGTATGGAGTCTGGCCATCCCACCCCCTGTAAGGGCATAAAAAAAGACTTAGTCCAGTTGATATGGAGTCCAGCGAATCTCCCAAATATCTCCAGAGTAGTAATCGCCTGGGGTAATGTCACAATTGGCTGGGACGTAAAAAGAACCATGTCGTCTGCAAATAAGCCAATTCTATCCTCCCTGCCCCCCAAACAAATCCCTTTGTACGCAGGGTGTTGTCGTATACGTATAGATAATGGTTCAATAGCAAGAGCGAAAAGCAATGGGGAGAGCACGGACATCCCTGCCTAGTACCTCTCTGTAAACTGAAATATGGGGATAGTTCACCATTCACCAGAATTTGTGCCCTCAGCGCCTTGTATAGGAGCGAAATCCATCAAAGGAACTGTGGACCAAACCCAAACCTCTCCAAAGTCTACAGCAGGTATACCTATTCAATGGAATCAAAGGCTTTCGCAGCGTCCAGAGACGCCATTGCCCAATCAGCCTTTATAGCACCCCCTATCTGAGCAAGAATCTGCACCCTCCGGATGTTATCGGAGGTAGACTTCCCTGGCATAAAGCCGGACTGGTCATCATGAATAACTTGGGAAATGACTTTATTAAGTCTGTTTGCCAGAATTTTAGTAAGTAGTTTGTAGTCATTTTTTAATAACGATATCGGACGATAGGAGCCACATTCCATAGGGTCTTTATCGGGTTTTAACAGGACAATAATAGTGGCATCATACATGCTATCTGGTAATTGCCACACACCAAGGGCATAAGAAAACATAGCGCATAGTGAGGGAATGAGATGGTCTGAGTATTTGTGGTATACCTCTATAGCAGGGGTCTCAAACTCGGCCAGGTAAGTGGGCCGCATATAGAATAAATGGGAAGTTGACGGGCCGCATTACTTTCAAATTTGATACAATACAAAATTATTGTTAATCAATTAGTTATTTGAACTACTATAACACTATATTACTAGAATAATAATAATACATTACTATAATAGCGCTAGGTTTAAAATTTGAGATATTTCTCCACGTGCTTATTTCAACAATCCAGCTTTCCAGTTTAAGTGTCGCTAAATGCAGTCCGGCGACTCAGTTAGCACACATGTCAAGATTGGGCAGCCCCTTTTTAGATAGTGCCGCAGTGCCCTCTGTAGATGCTGCCGCAGTGCCCTCTTTGGATGCTGCCGCAGTGCCCTCTTTGGATGCTGCCGCAGTGCCCTCTGTGGATGCTGCCGCAGTGCCCTCTGTGGATGCAGCCGCAGTGCCCTCTGTGGATAATGCCACAGTGCCCTCTGTAGATAAGGCCACAGTGCCCTCTGTAGATAAGGCCACAGTGCCCTCTGTAGATAAGGCCACAGTGCCCTCTGTAGATAAGGCCACAGTGCCCTCTGTAGATAAGGCCACAGAGCCTTCTGTAGATAAGGCCACAGTGCCCTCTGTAGATAAGGCCACAGTGCCCTCTGTAGATAAGGCCACAGTGCCCTCTGTAGATAAGGCCACAGTGCCCTATGTAGATAAGGCCACAGTGCCCTCTGTAGATAAGGCCACAGTGCCCTCTGTAGATAAGGCCACAGTGCCCTCTGTAGATAATGCAACACACCCCTAGATAATGCCAGTGTCCTCTTCAGATACTGCCACACACCCACTTGTAGATAATGCCACAGTGCCCTCTGTAGAGGCTGCCACAGTGCCCTCGGTAGAGGCTACCCCAGTGCCCTCTGTAGAGGCTGCCCCAGTGCCCTCTGTAGAGGCTGCCCCAGTGCCCTCTGTAGAGGCTGTCCCAGTGCCCTCTGTAGAGGCTGCCCCAGTGCCCTCTGTAGAGGCTGCCCCAGTGCCCTCTGTAGAGGCTGCCCCAGTGCCCTCTGTAGAGGCTGTCCCAGTGCCCTCTGTAGAGGCTGCCCCAGTGCCCTCTGTAGAGGCTGCCCCAGTGCCCTCTGTAGAGGCTGCCCCAGTGCCCTCTGTAGAGGCTGACCCAGTGCCCTCTGTAGAGGCTGCCCCAGTGCCCTCTGTAGAGGCTGCCCCAGTGCCCTCTGTAGAGGCTGCCCCAGTGATGCCAGGGGCTTGCCCAGAGCTGGAGTCCCGGAGCAGAGCCGCTTCTGGCACTCTGCCTGGGATTCCAGCTCTGCTCCTGACATCACTGTCCATATATGGACAGAGATGTCAGGGGCAACCCCAGAGCTGGAGTCCCAGGCAGAGCGCTAGTAGGCTCTTCCTGGGACTCCAGCTGTGCTCCTGACATCACTGGGACTCCTGCTCTGGGGAGGCCCCTGACATCATTGTCGATGTATGGACAGCGATGTCAGAGGCTCCCCCAGAGTCCCGGAGCAGAGCCGATAATAGCGCTCTGCCCGGGACTCCGCTCTGGGGAAGACCCTGACACACTGTCCATATATGGGCAGCGACGTCAGGGAATTCCACAGAGTCCCGGAGCAGAGCCTGTACTAGCGCTCTGCCCAGGACTCCGGCTCTGGGGAAGCCCCAGACATCGCTGTTCATATGTGGACAGCGATGTCAGGGAATTCCATAGAGTCCAGGAACAGAGCCGACACCAGCGCTCTGCTCCGCTCTCGGCAAGACCCTGACACACTGTCCATATATGGGCAGCGATGTCAGGGAATTCCACAGAGTCCCGGAGCAGAGCCTGTACTAGCGCTCTGCCGGGGACTCCGGCTCTGGGGAAGCCCCAGACATCGCTGTTCATATGTGGACAGCGAAGTCAGGGAATTCCAGAGTCTCGGAGCAGAGCCGATACTAGCGGCTCTGTGTCCCGCGGGCCGCAGATGACAGCCCCAGGGGCCGCGGGCCGCGTGCTTGAGACCCCTGCTCTATACCCGATGCTTTCCATTTTGACATACCTTTCAAGGATTCCCGTATCTTCTCCTCAGTCACATCAGCTTCCAGGGCTGCTCTACCTTCTACACTCAGTGTTGGGAACGAAATACCATCCATATAGTACTGAAACTTAGACATATCATAACTGGATTGAAAGGTATATAGCTCCCTGTAAAACTGCACAAATGCCTCGGCTATTCCTTGGGAGTCCATCAAACAATCCCCAGAGCTACTGTGAATTTTGAGAATAGCCGGGCTTTTAGAGTTTTGATGGATTAAGTGGGCCAAGAGTTTGCTGGACTGGTTACCCAACTCAAAATACGATTGCTTCGCAAAAATATCTTCCTATTTGCCTTTTCCTGTAGCAGTAATAGGTATTTCCGCCCCATTTGCAGCCATAAATCTTTATTTATGTCAGTGGGATCAGCAGTGTATTTACCCTCTAGAGCTGCGCATTGCTTCTCCAACTCTGACTCAATTCTGGAAGAGTCCTTTTTTAAATAGGAAATAGTGGACCGGAGACACCCTCTAAGATAGGCCTTCACAGTATCCCATGCAATGCTGGAATTTTCAAATGTGCTATTTTCTATATTAAATACCTCCATGAGCGGCCGCACTGCCGACTGCAGGGAATAAGGGGAGGCCGCCATGACAGGATAGGAGGGAACAGGTGAGGAAGGGGTTAAGGTTGAGTAGCAGGGAGTGAAGGGGAGTGGTTTGGAAGGGAGGAGGGAGGGGGTGGGAGTCTCAGGCTTCCCGCTGTTTTCCTCAGTGCGAGGTAGACAGCGGGAGGTAACACAGCAACAGGAGGAGCAGCAGCAGCGTTGTAGTGTTATATTTACTTACCTGCTCGTTGGAGATGGCATCTTTCAGTGAGCTTGTGGAGCGACTCCGGGCGGCAGTTGATCAGCAGGATGTCGGATGGTTCGAGGAGCAGGTGACGAGACTTGTGGGGCTGACTGTGCCCCAGGCAGCTGGGCCCCGTCGCTCTCATCGCGCAGTGTCCAGGGAGGGGGGTGGGGCGGCTTCTTCCCTGTCGTCCCCTGTAGTGCTGGACTTAAATTTAGGCAGCCCTCTGCTGCTCAGCCCTCTGGCTAGTGGAGGGATCATGTCCGATGTCTGTTCACCTGAGGTCGTGCCTGCTCGCAGGTCACGGCGTGCCAGACCCCCAGGGAGACTTAGCCCTGACGAAATCCCGCGGGTACGGCGCCGCAGGGGAAGCCCCTTCAGGGTCGGTGCAGGCCGGTCTCCAGGGAGAGCTGCATCCCCTCGGTGGTCCCGGCCTGGCAGAAATCCCCAGCTGCGGCGGTGCTTGGCAGCTAGGGGGGGGGGTTGGCTCCTGGCTTCCCAAATACCCCCCCTCCATCTGGTGTGGTGCAAGATGCGGGGATGTCGGCAGCCCCGCCTGGTGAGGTGCCAATCAGGGGGCTGGCTGCTTCGAGGTCTGAGTCCGGAAGAATGGCGAGTCCGGTGGGCCGTGGAGTGCGGTCTGAGCTCTGAATACCGCATAACGGGCAGCAGGCGGCTGGCCCTATCAGCATCAGGACTAGTATGGAGGCCGGCCCTTCGGGACAGTCTGGTCAGGGATCTCCGTGCTTGCATTGTGGGTGCGGGCAGCGGTCGCAGACAGCGGGTGACTTCGAAGAAGGAGACGATGTTGAGCATCGGCGTGTTCAAGTTCGTCCGGCTAGCGGGATCACAGCGCCTGAGCAGCCAGGTGGGTGTTTTTCTTCTTTCTCTTCTCCTAATACGCGCATGTTGGGGGGTGCAGGGGATGCGGCGGGTTCTACGGCTGTTGACGGGTCTTCCGGAGGAGGTGGTAGCGGTCTTGATGACTTAGTGGGATGCTTGCGCGAGCTGGTCAACAGATTAGATAGGTCGCAGGCCCCGGTATCGGCGGGGGTGTCCGCGGTTGCGGTTTGGACGGCGCCGCCGTTGGTAGGGCAGCCTCAATATAGGGTGCAAGTGCGGGGGCGGTGGCTGTGTCGGTGCAGACAGACGGGGCTCAAGAGGGTGACAGGGTGCGGTTGGATGATAGAGCAAGAGGTGAGGTTTATGTCTGTTTTGAGGGCCCGTTGAGGGCGCATTTGAAACAGAAAGTTCAGGAGCGCATTTGGAAGGACGAGTATGTGGAGATATTTTCTCTCCTTCCATTGGCAAAATTTAATTTGGATAAAGGGAAGAGGGATGAGAGTAAGAAGGAAGAGGAGGAACGTCTGCGTTATCGGCTCATTCCGCAAACATTTGTGAATTGGCTGCGGGCCTTCGCGATCTTGGCTAGTGTTGGGGAAAAGGCGCCGGAAAATTGTTCCGCGATTTTTTCTTATATGGATGCTATCGGTGAGGCGCATCGTGCGTATGGCGGTATGGCTTGGCTGCGTTATGATGAGCAATTTCGGCAGCGGAAGGCGGTGCGGCCCAGCATTAGATGGGATCAGAAAAATATCGCATTGTGGTTGAGGGTGACTGCTCCGGTTAAGCCGGGACAGTCCTTTCCAGGGAGCGGAGGGTCTGTAGGGCAGGTCGGTTAGTCCAGTCAAGGTTCCGGTTCAAAACTCGGTTTCTGCTGGCAGTTTAACGACGGCCAGTGTAAATTTGGGGCAGCGTGCAAGTTCAAGCACGTGTGTTCCCATTGCAGCGGGTCATCTCATGGCGCGTCGAAGTGTTTGCGAAAAGGCAAGAAGGGAGGTGGACCAGGGGGTTCAGCTGGTCAAGGGGGTGACGCCGGTGAAGCTGGAAAGGATGGCCCCCTTTCTAAGTAGATATCCGGATAGGGCTGGGGCACAATTGATTGCGGATCTGTTTAGCATGGGCTTTGTAATTCCTTCTCCTCCTTATGACATTCCAGTGACTCGTCGGAATCTCCGGTTCGCTTATCAGCATGCCGGGGTGGTGACTGAAAAACTTCGTAAAGATGTGGTTTTGGGTCGCATGTCAGGGCCTTTTGTGGAACCACCTGTGTCGGATCTTGTTGTTTCCCCGTTGGGTGTGGTGCCTAAGCGTGAGCCGAACAAGTTTCGGTTGATACATCATCTTTCTTTTCCCCGGGGTGCATCGGTTAATGATGGTATTGATCCGGTGTTGTGTTCGGTGGTGTACGCGTCGTTTGATAAGGCAGTGGCGTTGGTTCGCGAAGCGGGTGCAGGTGCCTTGTTGTCAAAAACTGATATTGAGGCGGCTTTTCGGTTACTGCCGATTCATCCCAAGAGTCAACGGTTGTTGGGTTGTTTTTGGGAGGGGAATTTTTTGTGGATCATTGTTTGCCGATGGGTTGTTCCCTGTCTTGCGCCTATTTTGAGGCATTTAGTTCATTTTTGGAATGGGCAACTCGGGACGTCGCAGGTGTGAATTCAGTTATTCACTACCTTGATGATTTTTTGTGTGTTGGCCCGGGCAGATCGGCGATGTGCGCCAATATTTTGTTTGCGTTGCAGAGAGTCATGAGGGATTTTGGAGTCCCGCTGGCTCCTGACAAAACAGAGGGGCATGTTACGGTTATTCGTTTTTTAGGCATTGAAATCGATTCGGTTTTAATGGAATGCAGGCTTCCGGAGGATAAGTTGGTGGCCCTTCGTTTGGAGGTTCAGGCGTTGTCTCGGCTTAAAAAGGTCACATTACGCAGTCTGCAGTCATTGTTAGGGAAGTTAAACTTTGCGTATGGGATCATGCCCATGGGCAGAGTGTTTAGTAGGCGTTTGGCGGCGGCGACTGCTGGTGTGGTGGCACCGCATCACTTTGTAAGATTGAGAGGGGAGCATCGGGCCGACTTGGAAGTGTGACATCGGTTTTTGGGACAGTACAACGGGCGGTCCCTGTGGATGGCTGGGGCTTTCGATTCCGTGGATCTGGACTTGTTTACAGATGCGGCTGGAGGGGGCGGTTTTGGGGCCTATTGTGGTGGCCAGTGGTGTGCTGGGGGGTGGCCGGTTAGCTGGGTGGAAAACGGTCTGACAAAAAACCTGGCCCTGCTCGAGCTATTTCCTATCGTGGTCGCTGTGACCATTTGGGGGGATAGGCTCAGGGACAAGAAGATTCATTTTCACTGCGATAATCTGGGGGTGGTGTTGGCTATCAATAACATCTCGGCGTCGTCTCCTCCGGTGGTTCAACTGTTGCGGCATTTGGTGCTGGTTTGTTTGTCGTTAAATGCTTGGGTGGTGGCGGTGCATGTGCCGGGGGTTGACAATTGTGTTGCTGATGCCCTTTCTCGCTCACAGTGGGATCGTTTTCGTCAGCTGGCGCCGGGAGCGGAGCAGATTGGCATGGTGTGCCCGGATCATCTTTGGGAGTTGGTTTCTCTGTGGCAGGAGCATTGATTGAGCGATCATTGGCAAGTTCTACGTGGGCAGCATATAGGGCTGTCTGGGCTCAATGGGAGCTTTGGTTGAGAGGTTTGGGCGACGTCCGGTCAGACCGGGACAGGCTGGTGGCCTTTTTGTATTGGTTGGGGGATGTGTATGAGTCAGGTATGTCTGTAGCAAAAGTGAATACGTTTGTGTCCGCTGTGGCGTTTCGTTTGAAATTGCATGGCGAAAAAGATGTGACCAAGGAATTTTTGGCGATTCAAGAATTAAAAGGTATTCGCAGGGGGAGAGGGTCGGTAGATCGGCGGCGGCCAGTTTCTTACCGGATTCTTTGCTTGTTGGGTACGGCGGTGGAGGTGGTTTGTAGTTCGGCCTTTGAAGTCCGATTGTTTCGCTTGGTTTTTTCGTTAGCCTTTTTTTGGGCTTTTAGAGTGGGTGAATTGGTGTCGCCGAGTTGGTTGCGTGCGGGGGGAATAAGTCAAGAGGATGTGGAGTTGTTTGCTGATGCGCAGGTCAAAAACTGACACGGTGGGTAAGGGGACGCGGATTGTGTTGTTTGCTATCGGGCGTTCGGCGGTGTGTCCGGTACAGTGTATGTCTGCTTTTGGGGTACAGGTGGGGGCAACGGGGGTTTCCGTTATTGCGGCATGAAGACAGGTCCTTTTTATCCAGGTTCCAATTTGGGGCAGTGTTTAAGCGCTGTTTGCTGGCAATTGGGTTGAAGTCAGCTGAGTATTCTTCCCATTCGTTTAGAATTGGTGCAGCAACTGAAGCGGTGCGATGGGGTTTGGATGAGTCAGGGGTTAGGCGTATTGGGAGATGGGAGTCTAACCGTTTCCGCACTTATGTTCGGCCTCATTTGCTGTCAGACTGTTAAAAGGTTGCTAGGGGGTATGTTGTGCCTGTGGAAGATAGAGTGCGAATGGGATTTGTAAGATGTGTGTGTTTTCTTTCTTTCGCAGGTTCGCGTCCTTTGCTGGTTTGGATCTTGGGGCACTCCTTTGTGTATTGGGGCGCACTAAGGGCGGAAGTTCGCCCGGATGGTCGACAACTGAGGATTCCGCGGGAGGATGCTGTCCTGCATTGGCTTGGTTTCCGAGGAATGGTTTGGTCCAGGGTGTTACCAGAGTTTCAGGTGTATACGCAGCTAGACCGGGTTCCCGAGATTTTAGTTTTACATGTTGGGGGGAATGACTTGAGTGTGCGCCCTTTTCGTGATTTGGTGAGGGATATTAAGCACAATTTGTTGTGTTTATGGGCGTTACACCCGGGCCTGATTATAGTCTGGTCAGATATTGTGCCCAGAAAGACATGGCGCTTTGCCCGATCCGTGGAGAGGCTCAATCAGGCCAGAATAAAAGTGAATAGGGCGGTGTCGGCATTTGTGGCAAAAAATCGAGGTGTGGTGGTCAGGCACAGGGACCTGGAAGCGGGTGTAGGTTGTTATTGGAGACAGGATGGGGTGCATTTGAATGAGGTGGGGATGGATTTGTGGAGTTTGGCCCTAGCAGACGGGATTGAAAGAGGGGTGTTGGTGTGGAGGAGCTCTTGGGCTTGAGGTGGTCAAGGTCCATGTCGCAGTGGCGGGGGGAGTCCTTGAGGTTGGTCAGTAAAACTGGTGGGGGGGTCGCATCAGGGGTATGCGTCCCCCAAAATATGAAGGCTTCTTAGGGTGTTACCCCTTTGAAGTGCTTTATGGGCAAAGCCATCTGCAAGAAGTGAGCGGTGCCTTCGAGCCGGGTTACGGCTGGAGGTAAAAACAAGTGGTGGTGGCAGATGGCTATCTTTTCTAAGTTGTGGTAACCTCAAGGGCTTCCCCTGGTCATGTTATGGGTGTTATTTATATTGACCCTGTTAAGGGTTTGGTATGTTTATTCTGGAAGAATTCCAATGTTGGGGAATTCTAGGTTATTTAAGGTTTGGTTATAAAATTTCTAATTTTATAAAATTTATAATAAACGGCTGCTGTGGCCATTAAAATCCAACCTTGGTGTCATGTGTTATTATTCTTAAGGGGGTAAGGAATAATTACTGATCACTCGACTCTACATATCCAAGTCAAGTTGTTCAGGGATCCTATCCTGAGGGCCTGTCAGGGTCAACCAAAAGGGGTGTATTTTCCAGCTCCTAGGTAAGGAGGGGCCAGGGAGACTAAAGCTGGTCACCATAGGAGAATGATCAGACGCCGCTCTAGATTTATAAGTGACAGATTCAACCAAAGGTACAATGAGAGAATTTCCCAACATATAGTCTATGCAGGATAGGGAGTTTCTGCCTAGGGAGGAATACACTTTAGTTGTTGGGTGTTTATATCGGTAAAGTTCTGTCCATCCCATCTCAGCAAACAGTAAACCCAGTACAGATATGGCGGGGGGTACATGGTCCTGCCCAGAAGAAGCACTAAACCTATCCAGACTGCAGTTCACAACCATGTTAAAATCTCCCATGCCCAACACTTTAGCAGTCGGATATGTTGCAGCAAAGGTAGCCGCCATATGCAAAATCTGTAAAGATGCTGGTGGAGGAATGTACCCTCACTATCGGTTTTAGTATGGATAGCTTCCCATCTCACAGATTTGTGTACCAAAATGAACACGTCCCTCGAGTACGATGTGTGATATGAGTGGCTAGACCACTGGACCCAGGGCCTAAGAACAGTTTTCATTTTAGCAGGTGTTAAATGCGTCTCCTGGAGGCACAATATATGAGGGTTAACTTTGCGAATATAACCATACAATATTACTCTCTTCTGCGGGCTGCCCATACCCCTCACATTCCACGACATTACAGTTAAAGAAGACATTCATAAAATATACTTCTCACATGTAGGAGAGATCCACAATGCCTGAAATACATCAACAATCCCGCCTTTCTCAGAAGCAGCTGATAATTATTCGGTGCATCCCTTATGCGTTTACATTTGTACATGAGTGGTATCATAACTGCCCGCACCCAAGGCACATTCCAACCTAGAACCCAAAAGAACAGATTGTAAATAGTAGAACAATACCGACAATGCATGTAGATGCATGTTACATTGCCGGAGCGTGCCCAAAAACGTGGCATTTAAGTATACGGGGGTAATACCCGCGCCAAACAGCAACTTAATTAAGCTTCCACCATTAAGGGGACGTGCGGCAGCCTCCTCAGGTATGGCGCCCCACAAATCCAAGGACACAAAAAGTCGCACTAGCCAGGCAGTAGGTCTAACCGATCTCTGTCAGACCCAGTCCAGATCACCATCAGAATGGAATGTTCCCGAAATCCTACGATTAGTCATGGAAGTCCGGTGATTCAGTATAGCCCAACATCATCAGTCATCCTTACACGAAACTCCATCTGTGTTATCAGGCAGAATTAGTTCCGTCGAGGTGGGCGCTTGCTTCTCACCCATTCATCAGCATCCTGCGGGGAGTTGAAAAAAAACGGATCTTTCTCCATCCACAATTCGCAACCTAGCTGGATATGACATGGAGTATGGAATACCCAGATCTCTCAGGCGCCTCTTAACAGCAAGAAATGTCGCACGTCTCTTTTGCAAGTCAGCCGAGGTCAGGGAATATAGAGACTTTTGCCCCATTATAAGTAATTTCCGGTAGCCTGCGTGTCAGGCGTAAAATCGTGTTTTAGCATGCTTCTCCTCCTTTAGAGCGCTGAGGCAGAGGAGGGCGGCCGCCATCTTGCCCCTCACCCCGTGCAAAGCCTTGCAGCTTCTCCGCGGCCGACTGACCTCTGGTGGGGCTCATACTGGCTCCGGTAGTCACCCTCGACCATCTAGATCGTTTGGACGGTATTTTTAAAGCCTTAGGAGGCCTCAGGATGTCTGCAGGATAACATTGGCGCGGGTTCACTGCGGAGCTCCTAGAACATGCGACCGCTCTCGCTGCGCGCTAAGCCACGCCCCAGCAATTTGCTTTTTACATTTTATATATATATATATATATATATTTTTTTTGTTTACAGCTTTCACCAAGCGAGTTAAATAACGCTATATTATGATAGTTCAGACTTTTATGGACGCGGCGACACTAGTTATGTTAACGTTAATTCTTTTTTTTAACATTGCTTTATGGAATAAAAATGGGAAAAAGGGGTTTTTGAACTTGAACCATTTTTTTTTTGGAACCTTAAGAAAAACTTTAACTGTTTTTTTTTCTTATTAGTCCCCCTAGAGGACTTGAACCAGCGATCATTGGATCGCTTACATGATATACTGCAATACTAATGTATTGCAGTATATCGCTAAACTGACAGTATCCTTTAAAGCCCTGCAAGAGGCCCCCAGGCTGCCATAACATGCATCATTCTGGCAGGGCTTCAAAGGAGTACAAAAAGGAGTACAAAGATGGCTGACCAGGGGGCCTTTATTAGGGGGCCTTTAATAATATATATAATACATAGATGTGTGGCAAGCTATGATGCAATTCTGTGTGAACAAGCCAGGTATTATGGGGCAGGTGTTTCACTGATAGATGGTGTCCTTTCTTATCCCTCTTTTCTGACACGCTCTGCTTCTTTTTAGATCCTTTCTTTCTTTACAGTTTAGAAAACGTTGCTGGGAAAATATTGTGCTAGTATAAACCGGGTGCCCTCGCTTCGGGCAGATGTGGTCGGGCCCTCCCCTACCTGGTTCCCAAATATTAGGGCCTTCATAATGACCTCATGAAACTAATGTAATGTTTCCCTCTGGCCTGCGAGGGGTGAGCTGGGCTGGGCAGGTCCACCAGTAGATTTTTAGGACCCCATCATTCCCATGACCACCCCCATGGCTGCGCTACACCTGTGACGTCTGTTAGAACACTTTTCTACTGGGCTGGTGTTAGGAGGGGGTCAAACTGGGCAAATGCCCAGGGCCACCATCCCCACAGGGTCTCCTGTCAGAGGATAAAAATATCAGCCCACTGTTATCGGGGGGTCCCTTTCCCATCTGGGTCTGGTAGCAACCACTACAATCACAACTGGGCCTGGAGGAGAAGGGGGCCTGTTAATGGCAGCATTACTGTATGGGGGGCATAAAGGAGGCACGTTTACTATATGATTGCACAAAGGGGCACTATTATTGTGTGGGGCACAAAGTGGGTATCATTATTACTATCTGGGGCACTGTGGGTGACGAGTTTGTTTAGAGGATGGGGCATAGGTGGGATGAATGCTAGAAAAGCAGGAAACCAACTTGTCTGTATTTTAAATTCTGCAGAGGCGATCGTGGCTAGAAGAAGTCGTCATAGCGCTCTAGGAAGGATGGAGAAGAAAAGGGAAAATGAACAAATCTAATCTGAGAAGACGTCACCTCTGAGTCACTGGATGTCACTGTGCTGTATATGGTCTACAGACCTCATGTGTAGGACCAGTATTTACCACTATATGGTCACTGGATGTCACTGTACTTTAATCACTTATATGGTCTGTAGAGCCCCTGTGTAGAACCGGTGTCTACCACTATATGGTCATTGTACTTTAATCACTTATATGGTCTGTAGGGCTCCTGTATAGGACTGGTATCTACCCCTATATCGTCACTGGATGTCACTGTGCTGTAATTACTTATACCGGTCCTACACAGAGCCCCTGTGTAGGACCGGCATCTATGACTATATTCAGTGGCGTAACTACCGCCGTAGCGGCCGTAGCGGCTACTACGGGGCCCGCAGCATGAGGGGGCCCGTGTCGCACGCCGGTACGGGGCCCCACCATGGCCGGAGGCTCTGCTAGCTGCCGCTATGGCTACTACAGCGCGACGCCACTAAACACTATGGCAGAGCAGTGAGGTATCTCCCCGTTCTGCCATTAAAGGGGTTGTTCCTACAAAAGACATGTATCCCCTATCCACAGGATAGGGGATACATGTGTGATCGCTTGCAGCCATAGGGAGAACGGGGGACCGAAAGTCCCCTGAAGTTCTCCATCACAAACCTCGGACTTCCGGGGTCTGTGTCGGCAGCTCCGTAGAAATGAATGGAGCGCCGGTCGCGCTTGTGCGCATGCGTGACCAGCGCTCCTTTCATTTCTATTGAGCTGCGCAGACTCCTGAAGTCTGAGGTTAGTCATGGAGAACTTGGGGGACTTTCGGTCCCCCGTTCTCCCTATCGCTGCCAGCGATCACACATGTATCCCCTATCCTGTGGATAGGGGATACATGTCTTTTGTAGGACACACTATAGGTCAGATATTTTTGGGGGTTTGGGGCTGTATGGCGTTACCTACAGGGGGGGCTGTATGGCGTTACCTACAGGGGGGGCTGTATGGCATTACCTACAGGGGGGGCTGTATGGTGTTACCTACAGGGGGGGCTGTATGGTGTTACCTACATTGGGGGGCTGTATGGCGTTACCTACAAGGAGGTGGGCTGTATGGCCTTACCTACAAGGGGGGGAGCTGTATGGCATTACCTAAAGTGGGGGGCTGTATAGCGTTACCTACAGTGGGGCCGTGTAGCGTTACCTACAGGGGGGGCTGTATGGCGTTACCTACAGGGGGCTGTATGGCGTTCTCTACAGGGGGGCTCTATTGCGTTATCTACAGGGGGCTGTATGGCGTTATCTACAGGGGGGCTGTATGGCGTTATCTACAGGGGGGCTGTATGGCGTTATCTACAGGGGGGGCTGTATGGCGTTATCTACAGGGGGATGTATGATTCTATCTACAGGGGGGCTGTATGGCGTTCTCTACAGTGGGGCTGTATGGCGTTATCTACAGGGGGGCTGTATGGTGTTATCTACAGGGGGCTGTATGGCGTTATCTACAGGAGAGGGCTGTATGGCGTTATCTACAGGGGGCTGTATGGCGTTATCTACAGGGGGGCTGTATGGCGTTATCTACAGGGGGGGCTGTATGGCGTTATCTACAGGGGGGCTGTATGGCGTTATCTACAGGGGGGCTGTATGGCGTTCTCTACAGGTGGCTGTATGGCGTTCTCTACAGGGGGGCTGTATGGCGTTATCTACAGGGGGATGTATGGCGTTATCTACAGGGGGGCTGTAAGGCGCTATCTACAGGGGGGCTGTATGGCGTTCTCTACAGTGGGGGCTGTATGGCGTTATCTACAGGGGGGGCTGTAAAAAAGGCACTATCTACAAGGGGGGGTTGTGTGACACTCAGGGGAGGGGGGGGGCCCAGTCAAAAGTTTGCTATGGGGCCCAGTCTTTCCTAGCTACGCCCCTGGTTTTGTTCAGTGTTTTTATTCAGTAACAGTATGGTAATATTATTCACTATATGATCATTGTGTGGCGGAAGTATTCAGAAACAATATGCCGGTAAGAGCAGATTCACATCTGCTTTGGAGGTTCTATCACAGATCTGGGTAAAAATACCGGAAACAATAGCGCAGCCTGCTGCGCTTTTGTTTTTGGTATAACCACGGACACCATGACTTGAAACCAGACGATATTTTTGTTGTTCTGCTGCTCAACGGAAACACTGACGGAGGTGTGAACAGGCCCTAAGCGGGATTAGTTTGCGTGTGCAATCCCAACATGAAAACACAATCAGCTGCCGTCTTTTAACAATTTAAAGCCCAGTTTCCTCTGCCGCCTTTATAGCGAAGGTGGAGGTAAACAGGTTAAGGATGGGCCGCTACTCTTGGTCCAGTGCTGTGGGCTTGCACCCCAGGCTAAAATGTGCCAGCCAGCCCCTGTGGCCTGCATATCAGGATGTTTTTTTTATTCAATTTCTCGAGATTCAAGGTGATCATAAAACAGCAATTGTGGCGTTGTATTTTTTACAGCGTTCACCGGGCGGTATAAACGACATGTTAACTTTATTCGGCGGATCACTGCGATTACGGCCATTCCAAATTTATATAGTTTTTTTTTTATGTTTTACTTCTTTTTCACAATAAAAACACATAAAGTTGCCATATTCTGAGAGCCATAACTTTTTATTTTTCCATCTGCAGAGCTGTGAGGGCGCGTTTTTTGCGGGGCATGCTGTAGTTTTTATTGGTACCATCTTGGGGTACATTTTTTTGGTAGCTTTATATTCCAATGTTTTGGAGGTGATGTGACCAAAAAACAGAATATCTGTAATTTTTTTAAATATTTTTCTTACAGCGTTTACCGCGCAGGATAAATGATGTGATTATTTTTGTGTCTTTATGGATGTGGCAATACCAGTTGTGTATAGGTTTATATATTTTTTTAATAATGACTTTATAAAGAGAGAGTGGCAATTTTTGTTTATTTATTTTTCTAAAGCATTTTTTTTAGTTTTTTGTCCCACTAGGGGACTTGAGGATCCGATCACCTCTTAGCTGGTATAATACACTGCATTCTGGCAGGGCCTAATAGGCTTCTGTACATGGCAGGCCAGGAGGCCATTGTTAGGCCCCCAGTTGCCATAGCAACCATTGGCACCCCCGCGATCACTTGCAATTGTATAGAAGAAGCCCCCTCCCTCTGTCAACCACTTAGATGCTGCACTCGCTATTGACTTTGTAGACTTAGGGGTTATACGGCCTATCAGGACGCAGATCTAGTTGAAACCTATGACAGAGACCCCTGCCGTTCTCTGTTTTGTAGGATACAGACTTACAATCACTGTATCACGCCGCCGCTCCTGCCCGTTAATCTTAAAGGCTAAAAGAGGCCCCATCTGCTCTGCTTGTTGTGCAATTTACCGGGTTTGGTGAATATAAATTTTAGTTGCACATTAAAAATATTTTTAAACAAAAATAATTGGTTTTTGCATCTCCGCTTTCCAAGAGCCGTAATTTTTGTATTGTTCCGTCAATAACGCTGTATAAGGGCTTTTTTTTTTTTGCCAAACGAGTTATTTTCTTTAATGGCACCATTTTTGGGTACATATGATATATTGATTAACTTTTATTATATTTTTTGTGGGGGGTAAAAAAAAACCACTTTTGCCATGTTTTTTTAATTTTTTTTAGTTTTTTACGGTCTTCACCATGCTGTTTAAATAATGTGTTAACTTTATTGCTCTGGTCGTTACGATCGTGGTGATACTACATATGTGTATTTTTTTTCCCACTTGTACAAAATAAAACCCACTTTTTATGAAAAAAATGGTTTTGTTTCATTTTTACTGTATATGTAAATGCCCGTGTTGTACGTTTTATGGGTGCGATTACGTTTAAGAAAGCCAGTGGAATTGACCACATTGATTTGAGAATTCTTTGAGGTGATAGAAACTTCCCCAGAGGGTGTAGTGTGACCCTACTGTCTGTATTCTTGTACCATATTACGTTTTATATGGCCACCGGTTCACTGAGATACGCTTCTTGTGATGTCATCTAGAATGCGGGCAGATTCTATTTCTCTACACCTCTTAATCTGGATGTGTAAACATCTTATGACATCATCAAGTCTATAAATTGGGGTCACACATTGACCACAGTGTCGGTTTCTCTTGCTGGCTCTCATCATGAAGGTGTCTTTGAAGAAGAGGAGGATAGTGAAGATGTTTTTCAAGATGAGGATTGTAGAGAAAATGGAGGTTGGCGGACGTCAATTTCCCGATGATATAGAGATGGAGGACAAGGAGGAGGATGAGAAAATGGAGGTTGGCGGACGCCAATTTCCAGATGATATAGAGATGGAGGATATGGAGGATAAGAAAGACAAAAAGGAAGTTTGCGGACGCAAACTTCCAGAGGATGTGGAGATGGAGGACCTTTCAGGGGTTACTGTTACCACCAGGGCCTCAAACCCCCGGAAGAGAAAGTGGGCATTTTAATTCCATCTGCCACTCGGGGCCCATTTACCATCAGGGCCCCGAACCCCCGGGAGAGAAAGAGGCCTGTTCAGTTCCATCTGTCGCTCGGGGCCCATTCACCATCTTTTGTCACCCCAACATGGTGGTCTTTACCACCTAAACCATCTGAAATTGTCATGAAGACTCCCCCAGCGCTGAGAACCAGTGACGTGCAGAACAGAAGCGAGATCCGGTAAGTCCGACGTCTTCTGCTCCGTCTTCATCTCCTTGTGGTGAAGGTTTTGTGAATTTTTGGGCTAATTCAGATTTTTTGTCTTTTCTAGGATACAACTCTGAAAAAATAGAAAAAATGTTTTACGCTCTCTTATGATCCAGGACTGATCTGTGTAAGGGTGGACTGGCGGCCATATCCACGTGTGAAGAAGGACCCTCCTCTTCTTCATGTCACAGATCATCACATGTTAAAGGGCCGGAGAAAACCGCACAGCAATTCTACTGGATTCTGGAATAAACATATATTTTCTTTACAATTTTCAGTGTTTTCATATATATATTGGGGAATTTATCCAGGGAGCCTTTTATCTACAGGGATCATAAGGGTGTAGAAAAGTCAGGTGTAATAATCTGCAGAATATATCAATAAGTATCTATCAGCAGGTAGAGAGGACAGAGCAATATTCTGCAGATCTCCAGAGAAGTCAGTGGTGTAATAATCTGCAGAATATATCACTATGTATATGTCAGGAGGTAGAGGAGTAATGTTCTGCAGATCTCTAGAGAGGTCAGTGGTGTAATAATCTGCAGAATATATCAGTATGTATCTGTCAGGAGGTAGAGGAGCGATGTCCTGCAGATCTATAGAGAGGTCAGTAGTGTAATAATCTGCAGAATATATCACTATGTATCTGTCAGGAGGTAGCGGAGCAATGTTCTGCAGATCTCTAGAGAGGTCAGTGGTATAATAATCTGCAGAATATATCACTATGTATCTGTCAGGAGGTAGAGGAGCAATGTTCTGCAGATCTCTAGAGAGGTCAGTGGTGTAATAATCTGCAGAATATATCACTATGTATCTGTCAGGGGTAGAGGAGCAATGTTCTGCAGATCTCTAGAGAGGTCAGTGGTGTAATAATCTGCAGAATATATCACTATATATATGTTACGAGGTGGAGGAGCAATGTTCTGCAGATCTCTAGAGAGGTCAATGGTGTAATAATCTGCAGAATATATCACTATGTATCTGTTAGGAGGTAGAGGAGCAATGTTCTGCAGATCCCTAGAGAGGTCAGTGGTGTCATAATCTGCAGAATATATCACTATGTATCTGTCAGGGGTAGAGGAGCAATGTCCTGCAGATCTCTAGAGAGGTCAGTGGTGTAATAATCTGCAGAATATATCACTATGTATGTCAGGAGGTAGAGGAGCATTGTTCTGCAGATCTGTAGAGAGGTCAGTGGTGTAATAATCTGCAGGATATATCACTATGTATCTGTCAGGAGGTAGAGGAGCAATGTTCTGCAGATCTCTAGAGAGGTCAGTGGTGTAATAATCTGCAGAATATATCACTATGTATGTCAGGAGGTAGAGGAGCATTGTTCTGCAGATCTCCGGAGAGGTCAGTGGTGTAATAATCTGCAGAATATATCACTATGTATCTGTCAGGAGTTAGAGGAGCGATGTTCTGCAGATCTCTAGAGAAGTCAGTGGTGTAATAATCTGCAGAATATATCACTATGTATCTGTCAGGGGTAGAGGAGCAATGTTCTGCAGATCCCTAGAGAGGTCACTGGTGTAATAATCTGCAGAATATATCACTATGTATCTGTCAGGAGTTAGAGGAGCGATGTTCTGCAGATCTCTAGAGAGGTCAGTGGTGTAATAATCTGCAGAATATATCACTATGTATCTGTCAGGAGTTAGAGGAGCAACGTTCTGCAGATCTCTAGAGAAGTCAGTGGTGTAATAATCTGCAGAATATATCACTATGTATCTGTCAGGAGGTAGAGGAGCAATGTGCTGCAGATCTCCAGAGAGGTCAGTTGTGTAATAATCTGCAGAATATATCACTATGTATCTGTCAGGAGTTAGAGGAGCAAAGTTCTGCAGATCTCTAGAGAAGTCAGTGGTGTAATAATCTGCAGAATATATCACTATCTATCTGTCAGGATGTAGAGAGGAGAGAGCAATGTTCTGCAGATCTGTATTTCAGTGGGAGGCGGATGCTTCTTTTTACCGCTAGCTGATTTTTTCAACTAGTGGACAAAAGAAGCGTCCTGCCCGATCTGAAGTGAATGGGAGTAGGAATCTTTTGGTTGACGGCAGGAATAATTCTGCGGCCGATTTTGCAGCGGGACCCACCAAGCAAAATCCACCGTGTGAACATGGTCTTAGTGACCCCTTTGCGGTGCAACTTACTCGGCAGCAGCGGCAGTAAAATGGAAGAAACTAGACACCAAAAATAAAAAGTTAGGCTGTGTTTTACCATAGATAAGTTAGGTCCCCTGTGTTTTACCATAGATAAGTTAGGCCCCTGTGTTTTACCATAGATAAGTTAGGTCCCTGTGTTTTACCATAGATAAGTTAGGCCCCCTGTGTTTTACCATAGAAAAGTTAGGTCCCCTGTGTTTTACCATAGATAAGTTAGGCCCCCTGTGTTTTACCATAGATAAGTTAGGCCCCCTGTGTTTTAACATAGATAAGTTAGGCCCCCCTGTGTTTTACCATAGATAAGTTAGGCCCCCTGTGTTTTACCATAGATAAGTTAGGCCCCTGTGTTTTACCATAGATAAGTTAGGCCCCTGTGTTTTACCATAGATAAGTTAGGCCCCTGTGTTTTACCATAGATAAGTTAGGCCCCCTGTGTTTTACCATAGATAAGTTAGGCCCCCTGTGTTTTACCATAGATAAGTTAGGCCCCTGTGTTTTACCATAGATAAGTTAGGCCCCTGTGTTTTACCATAGATAAGTTAGGCCCCCTGTGTTTTACTATAGATAAGTTAGGTCCCCTTTGCACCAATAAAAAGAAAACTCACCTTACCCTGATGGGTCCTGTAACAGATTTTTAGTCTCTAAATGACCGAACAATGAAACACAAAGTATATTAGAAAGTTGTAGAAATCTTTACTGTATACTGAATAAACTTTAACCCCTTAAGTACACGGCCAATTTGAGTTTTTTCATTTTAGCCTTTTCCTTCCCGCCTTCCAAAAGCCATAACTTTTTTTATATTTTTTCGTCGACGTAGCCTTATGAGGGCTTGTGTTTTGCGGGACAAGTTGTAGTTTTTCATGGCACCATTTATTCTACAGCATAATATACTGGGAAGCTGAATCAAAAATTATTTGTAATGTGAAATAGGCAAAAAAACAGCAATTACGCCATTTTTTGGGGGGTTTTGTTTTAACGGCGTCCATCAGGCGGTAAAAAAAACTACATGTTTACCTTATTCTACAGGTTGAAACGATTACGGCGATACCACATTGTTATGTTTTGTTTTATGTTTTACCACTTTTAGAAAAAATAAAACTATTTGCCTAAGGGCAGATACAGACGGACGTTGCGTTTTTGCGCGCGCAAACAACGCAGCGTTTTGCGCGCGCAAAAAACATTTGACAGCTGCGTGTGTCATCCGTGTATGATGCGCGGCTGCGTGATTTTCGCGCAGCCGCCATCATAGAGATGAGGCTAGTCGACGCCCGTCACTGTCCAAGGTGCTGAAAGAGCTAACTGATCGGCAGTAACTCTTTCAGCACCCTCGACAGTGAATGCCGAACACAATATACAGCAACCTGTTAAAAAAAAAAAAAAGTTCGTACTTACCGAGATCTGCCCTCCCGGCCGTTGCCTTGGTGACGCGTCCTTGGTGACGCGCCTCTCTTGACATCGGGCCCCACCTCCCTGGATGACGCGGCAGTCCATGTGACCGCTGCAGCCTGTGCTTGGCCTGTGATTGGCTGCAGCTGTCACTTGGACTGAATTGTCATCCCGGGAGGTCAGACTGGAGGAAGAAGCCGGGAGTTATCGGTAAGTCAGAACTTCGTTTTTTTTTACAGGTTCATGTTTTTTGGGATCAGTAGTCACTGTCCATGGTGCTGAAACAGTTTAACTCTTTCAGCACCGTGGACAGTGACTATGTCATGACGTCGCGTACCGGACATTTTTTTGCCGGGTTCGGCCAAAACGAGTTCGGCCGAACCCGGTGAAGTTCGGTTCGCTTGTCCGGGTTCGCTCATCTCAAAGACGCTCCGTTTGGATGTTCGGAAACAGAAAAGCACGTGGTGCTTTTCTGTTTACATTCATCCTTTTGACAGCTGGTGCGCTGTTTCAGTCGGTTCGCACGGAAGTGCTTCCGTGCAACCTGCGTGGTTTTCACGCACCCATTGACTTCAATGGGTGCGTGATGCGCGAAATACGCAGAGTTATTGAACCTGTCGCGTTTTGTACGCAGCTGGACAAACGCTGCGCAAAAAGCACGGACTGTCTGTACTGCCCCATAGCCTTGTATTGGTCGATGCGTGGCGCGTGAAAACCACGCGGCCCGCACGGACCGAATACACGCTCGTGTGAATCCCCCCTAAGAAAAATAATGTTTTGTGTCACCTTATTCTGAGAGCCATAACTTTTTTTTATTTTTCCGTCACTATACCGGTGTGAGGACTTACATTTTGCGGGGCGAGCTGTAGTTTTCACCGATACCATTTTGGGGTACAAGCGACTTTTTGATCACTTTTTATTCTATTTGTTTGGAGCGCTAAGGTGACCAAAAAACAGCAATTTACTTTTTTTTTTGTAAACTCGTTTTATTGAAGAATCGTAGTACAAATGCAATCAAGCCATGCACATAATACAGAAAATAAGGCAGAGATGTGTGTGAGACATAACACACCAACATTTCAAATAAAGGAGAAATACAGACATGTATTCAGACATTTAACATGTATCCAAAGGCAAAAAACAAAACAAATCAAGACACTATTTTATGAATTATATACTGTAGATCCACAACCCAGTAGCTTCAATTGTGTGTCAATGACCGGCGGAGGTCATTATACCTGTGTGGGGTATACTGAGTCACCGCAGAGTCACACCAGGCTTCCCATATCTTATAGAATTTATCAATGCATCCTCTCTGTCTATACATTATCCTCTCATACGGAATGATAGAATTCACAAGTGATTTCCATTTAGCCGTAGTGGGAGGAGGAATATTTTCAAATAATGAGGCCAATGTTCATCCTGTAGCATACCAAACAAACAAACTTGTGGACTAACCTGGACTGGTATATGCAGAATTCCAGCACCTGTGACATTCCGTGCTCGGGTATCTACCCATTTTGTGTAATCTAACAGGAGTAAGGTAACTTTGATGGATTATGGATATTTGTATCATCCTATTGTTAGCGGCTGGAGACACAAATAGTGGAGAGGATAGGATCTCGTCCCAATCCCCTTCTGTAAGGTCAGGTATCTGTGTAGTCCATTTGTCTTTTACCTGCAGGGGTGTTCTGGCTAATTTGGTCGATATGAGAGATGTGTATATGGCAGATATCAAACCTCTGGTGCCTTTGGATCTAAAAATTCCTATCAGAGGAAATTGCGAGAATGCAGTGTCAGAGGAAGGGTACTGGGCCCCCGAGAGCATGGCGCAATTGTAGGTATCTGTAAAAGGCAGTCCTAGGTATTGCAAAGTCAGACTGCAGTTGTGTAAACGATTTAAGAATATTATCCTCATACATATCCGCAACAGTGCATACCCCGTGCTGAATCCAAAAGGAGGGAGCCAAAGCATCTGACATCTGGGAGAGGAGTGGGTTAAACCATAACGGCATATCAGTTTGTACATCAGAGTACCCATAAATGCTTTTTGCAGCCATCCACACCTGAGACGCCACCCTATGAATGGGCAATACATTTTGAATTGCAGTCAGGGACCCCTCTAATACTGGCCAGAGAGTGGTCATTTGCAGATGAAACGCCAAATGATGTTCCCTATTTGGCGAGGTCATGTTGGCGACCCAAACTTTCAAATATCTTAATTGCCCCGCCAAATAATAGAGGTAGAGATCTGGCAAGGCTGCTCCTCCTAATGTTTTGGGACGCTGCAAAGTAGTGAGACTGAGCTTAGATCGATTGGAACCCCAAATAAATGCTGGAAATAAGGCATGTATCTGCTTGAAAAATGTTTTAAACACTGGTGTCGCTGCGTGTTCGAGGACATAAAGACATTTGGGAAGAACGACCATTTTAATTAAGTTTATTCTGCCAGTCACTGCTAGGGGAAGAGCGCTCCAGATCCTAAACGTAACCTTTACGTATTCCAGTAGCGGCAATATATTAGTGGCATGATCATCCCCATGATCCCGATTGATAATAATACCTAGGTATTTAAATGAGGAAACCACCCGTAAGCCATGTATGGAGTCTGGCCATCCCACCCCCTGTAAGGGCATAAAAAAAGACTTAGTCCAGTTGATATGGAGTCCAGCGAACCTCCCAAATATCTCCAGAGTAGTAATCGCCTGGGGTAATGTCACAATTGGCTGGGACGTAAAAAGAACCATGTCGTCTGCAAATAAGCCAATTCTATCCTCCCTGCCACCCAAACAAATCTCTTTGTACGCAGGGTATTGTCGTATACGTATAGCTAATGGTTCAATAGCAAGAGCGAAAAGCAATGGGGAGAGCACGGACATCCCTGCCTAGTACCTCTCTGTAAACTGAAATATGGGGATAGTTCACCATTCACCAGAATTTGTGCCCTCGGCACCTTGTATAGGAGCGAAATCCATCAAAGGAACTGTGGACCAAACCCAAACCTCTCCAAAGTCTACAGCAGGTATACCCATTCAATGGAATCAAAGGCTTTCGCAGCGTCCAGAGACGCCATTGCCCAATCAGCCTTTATAGCACCCCCTATCTGAGCAAGAATCTGCACCCTCCGGATGTTATCGGAGGTAGACTTCCCTGGCATAAAGCCGGACTGGTCATCATGAATAACTTGGGAAATGACTTTATTAAGTCTGTTTGCCAGAATTTTAGTAAGTAGTTTGTAGTCATTTTTTAATAACGATATCGGACGATAGGAGCCACATTCCATAGGGTCTTTATCGGGTTTTAACAGGACAATAATAGTGGCATCATGCATGCTATCTGGTAATTGCCCCACACCAAGGGCATAAGAAAACATAGCGCATAGTGAGGGAATGAGATGGTCTGAGTATTTGTGGTATACCTCTATAGGGTTCCCATCAGGACCCGATGCTTTCCCCTTTGACATACCTTTGGATGCTACCGCAGTGCCCTCTGTGGATGCTGCCGCAGTGCCCTCTGTGGATGCTGCCGCAGTGCCCTCTGTGGATAATGCCACAGTGCCCTCTGTAGATAAGGCCACAGTGCCCTCTGTAGATAAGGCCACAGTGCCCTCTGTAGATAAGGCCACAGTGCCCTCTGTAGATAAGGCCACAGTGCCCTCTGTAGATAAGGCCACAGTGCCCTCTGTAGATAAGGCCACAGTGCCCTCTGTAGATAATGCAACACACCCCTAGATAATGCCAGTGTCCTCTTCAGATACTGCCACACACCCACTTGTAGATAATGCCACAGTGCCCTCTGTAGAGGCTGCCACAGTGCCCTCGGTAGAGGCTGCCCCAGTGCCCTCTGTAGAGGCTGCCCCAGTGCCCTCTGTAGAGGCTGCCCCAGTGCCCTCTGTAGAGGCTGTCCCAGTGCCCTCTGTAGAGGCTGCCCCAGTGCCCTCTGTAGAGGCTGCCCCAGTGCCCTCTGTAGAGGCTGCCCCAGTGCCCTCTGTAGAGGCTGACCCAGTGCCCTCTGTAGAGGCTGACCCAGTGCCCTCTGTAGAGGCTGCCCCAGTGCCCTCTGTAGAGGCTGCCCCAGTGCCTTCTGTAGAGGCTGCCCCAGTGATGTCAGGGGCTTGCCCAGAGCTGGAGTCCCGGAGCAGAGCCGCTTCTGGCACTCTGCCTGGGATTCCAGCTCTGCTCCTGACATCACTGTCCATATATGGACAGAGATGTCAGGGGCAACCCCAGACCTGGAGTCCCAGGCAGAGCGCTTGTAGGCTCTTCCTGGGACTCCAGCTGTGCTCCTGACATCACTGGGACTTCTGCTCTGGGGAAGCCCCTGACATCATTGTCGATGTATGGACAGCGATGTCAGAGGCTCCCCCAGAGTCCCGGAGCAGAGCCGATAATAGCGCTCTGCCCGGGACTCCGCTCTGGGGAAGACCCTGACACACTGTCCATATATGGGCAGCGACGTCAGGGAATTCCACAGAGTCCCGGAGCAGAGCCTGTACTAGCGCTCTGCCCGGGACTCCGGCTCTGGGGAAGCCCCAGACATCGCTGTTCATATGTGGACAGCGATGTCAGGGAATTCCATAGAGTCCCGGAGCAGAGCCGACACCAGCGCTCTGCTCGGGACTCCGGCTCTGGGGAAGCCCCAGACATAGCTGTTCATATGTGGACAGCGATGTCAGGGAATTCCACAGAGTCCAGGAACAGAGCCGACACCAGTGCTCTGCTCCGCTCTTGGCAAGACCCTGACACACTGTCCATATATGGGCAGCGATGTCAGGGAATTCCACAGAGTCCCGGAGCAGAGCCTGTACTAGCGCTCTGCCGGGGACTCCGGCTCTGGGGAAGCCCCAGACATCGCTGTTCATATGTGGACAGCGAAGTCAGGGAATTCCAGAGTCTCGGAGCAGAGCCGATACTAGCGGCTCTGTGTCCCGCGGGCCGCAGATGACAGCCCCAGGGGCCGCGGGCCGCGTGCTTGAGACCCCTGCTCTATACCCGATGCTTTCCATTTTGACATACCTTTCAAGGATTCCCGTATCTTCTCCTCAGTCACATCAGCTTCCAGGGCTGCTCTACCTTCTACACTCAGTGTTGGGAACGAAATACCATCCATATAGTACTGAAACTCAGACATATCATAACTGGATTGAAAGGTATATAGCTCCCTGTAAAACTGCACAAATGCCTCGGCTATTCCTTGGGAGTCCATCAAACAATCCCCAGAGCTACTGTGAATTTTGAGAATAGCCGGGCTTTTAGAGTTTTGATGGATTAAGTGGGCCAAGAGTTGCTGGACTGGTTACCCAACTCAAAATACGATTGCTTCGCAAAAATATCTTCCTATTTGCCTTTTCCTGTAGCAGTAATAGGTATTTCCGCCCCATTTGCAGCCATAAATCTTTATTTATGTCAGTGGGATCAGCAGTGTATTTACCCTCTAGAGCTGCGCATTGCTTCTCCAACTCTGACTCAATTCTGGAAGAGTCATTTTTTAAATAGGAAATAGTGGACCGGAGACACCCTCTAAGATAGGCCTTCAGAGTATCCCATGCAATGCTGGAATTTTCAAATGTGCTATTTTCTATATTAAATACCTCCAGGAGCGGCCGCACTGCCGACTGCAGGGAATAAGGGGAGGCCGCCATGACAGGATAGGAGGGAACAGGTGAGGAAGAGGTTAAGGTTGAGTAGCAGGGAGTGAAGGGGAGTGGTTTGGAAGGGAGGAGGGAGGGGGTGGGAGTCTCAGGGGTGGGAGACAGCGGGAGGTAACACAGCAACAGGAGGAGCAGCAGCAGCGTTGTAGTGTTATATTTACTTACCTGCTCGTTGGAGATGGCATCTTTCAGTGAGCTTGTGGAGCGGCTCCGGGCGGCAGCTGATCAGCAGGATGTCGGATGGTTCGAGGAGCAGGTGACGAGACTTGTGGGGCTGACTGTGCCCCAGGCAGCTGGGCCCCGGCGCTCTCATCGCGCGGTGTCCAGGGAGGGGGGTGTGGCGGCTTCTTCCCTGTCGTCCCCTGTAGTGCTGGACTTAAATTTAGGCAGCCCTCTGCTGCTCAGCCCTCTGGCTAGTGGAGGGATCATGCCCGATGTCTGTTCACCTGAGGTCGTGCCTGCTCGCAGGTCACGGCGTGCCAGACCCCCAGGGAGACTTAGCCCTGACAAAATCCCGTGGGTACGGCGCCGCAGGGGAAGCCCCTTCAGGGTCGCTGCAGGCCGGTCTCCAGGGAGAGCTGCATCCCCTCGGTGGTCCCGGCCTCGCAGAAATCCCCAGCCCGCGGGGGTGCTTGGCGGCAAGGGGGGGGGGTTGGCTCCTGGCTTCCCAAATACCCTCCCTCCATCTGGTGTGGTGCAAGATGCGGGGATGTCGGCAGCCCCGCCTGGTGAGGTGCCAATCAGGGGGCTGGCTGTTTCGAGGTCTGAGTCCGGAAGAATGGAGAGTCCGGTGGGCCGTGGAGTGCGGTCTGAGCTCTGGATACCGCATAACGGGCAGCAGGCGGCTGGCCCTATCAGCATCAGGGCTAGTATGGAGGCCGACCCTTCGGGACAGTCTGGTCAGGGATCTCCGTGCTTGCATTGTGGGTGCGGGCAGCGCTCGCAGACGGCGGGTGACTTAGAAGAAGGAGACGATGTTGAGCATCGGCGTGTTCAAGTTCGTCCGGCTGGCGGGATCACAGCGCCTGAGCAGCCAGGTGGGTGTTTTTCTTCTTTCTCTTCTCCTAATACGCGCATGTTGGGGGGTGCGGGGGATGCGGCGGGTTCTACGGCTGTTGACGGGTCTTCCGGAGGAGGTGGTAGCGGTCTTGATGACTTAGTGGGATGATTGCGCGAGCTGGTCAACAGATTAGATAGCTCGCGCAGGCCCCGGTATCGGCGGGGGTGTCCCCGGTTGCGGTTTGGACGGCGCCGCCGTTGGTAGGGCAGCCTCAATATAGGGTGCAAGTGCGGGGGCGGTGGCTGTGTCGGTGCAGACAGATGGGGCTCAAGAGGGTGACAGGGTGATGATAGAGCAAGAGGTGAGGTTTATGTCTGTTTTGAGGGCCCGTTGAGGGCGCATTTGAAACAGGAAGTTCAGGAGCGCATTTGGAAGGACGAGTATGTGGAGATATTTTCTCTCCTTCCATTGGCAAAATTTAATTTGGATAAAGGGAAGAGGGATGAGAGTAGGAAGGAAGAGGAGGAACGTCTGCGTTATCGGCTCATTCCGCAAACATTTGTGAATTGGCTGCAGGCCTTCGCGATCTTGGCTAGTGTTGGGGAAAAGGCGCCGGAAAATTGTTCCGCGATTTTTTGTTATATGGATGCTATCGGTGAGGCGCATCGTGCGTATGGCGGTATGGCTTGGCTGCGTTATGATGAGCAATTTCGGCAGCGGAAGGCGGTGCAGCCCAGCATTAGATGGGATCAGAAAAATATTGCATTGTGGTTGAGAGTGACTGCTCCGGTTAAGCCGGGACAGTCCTTTCCAGGGAGCGGAGGGTCTGTAGGGCAGGTCGGTTAGTCCGGTCAAGGTTCCGGTTCAAAACTCGGTTTCTGCTGGCAGTTTAACGACGGCCAGTGTAAATTTGGGGCAGCGTGCAAGTTCAAGCACGTGTGTTCCCATTGCAGCGGGTCATCTCATGGCGCGTCGAAGTGTTTGCGAAAAGGCAAGAAGGGAGGTGGACCAGGGGGTTCAGCTGGTCAGGGGGTGACGCCGGTGAAGCTGGAAAGGATGGCCCCCTTTCTAAGTAGATATCCGGATAGGGCTGGGGCGCAATTGATTGCGGATGGGTTTTTCATGGGCTTTGTAATTCCTTCTCCTCCTTATGACATTCCAGTGACTCGTCGGAATCTCCGGTCCACTTATCAGCACGCCGGGGTGGTGACTGAAAAACTTCGTAAAGATGTGGTTTTGGGTCGCATGGCAGGGCCTTTTGTGGAACCACCTGTGTCGGATCTTGTTGTTTCCCCGTTGGGTGTGGTGCCTAAGCGTGAGCCGAACAAGTTTCGGTTGATACATCATCTTTCTTTTCCCCGGGGTGCATCGGTTAATGATGGTATTGATCCGGTGTTGTGTTCGGTGGTGTACGCGTCGTTTGATATGGCAGTGGCGTTGGTTCGCGAAGCGGGTGCAGGTGCCTTGTTGTCAAAAACTGATATTGAGGCGGCTTTTCGGTTACTGCCGGTTCATCCCAAGAGTCAACGGTTGTTGGGTTGTTTTTGGGAGGGGAATTTTTTGTGGATCATTGTTTGCCGATGGGTTGTTCCATGTCTTGCGCCTATTTTAAGGCATTTAGTTCATTTTTGGAATGAGCAACTCGGGACGTCGCAGGTGTGAATTCAGTTATTCGCTACCTTGATGATTTTTTTGTGTGTTGGCCTGGGCAGATCGGCGGTGTGCGCCAATATTTTGTTTGCGTTGCAGGGAGTCATGAGGGATTTTGGAGTCCCGCTGGCTCCTGACAAAACAGAGGGGCATGTTACGGTTATTCGTTTTTTAGGCATTGAAATCGACTCGGTTTTAATGGAATGCAGGCTTCCGGAGGATAAGTTGGTGGCCCTTCGTTTGGAGGTTCAGGCGTTGTCTCGGCTTAAAAAGGTCACATTACGCAGTCTGCAGTCATTGTTAGGGAAGTTAAACTTTGAGTGTCAGATCATGCCTATGGGCAGAGTGTTTAGTAGGCGTTTGGCGGCGGCGACTGCTGGTGTGGTGGCACCGCATCACTTTGTAAGATTGAGAGGGGAGCAGCGGGCCGACTTGGAAGTGTGACATCGGTTTTTGGGACAGTACAACGGGCGGTCCCTGTGGATGGCTGGAGCTTTCGATTCCGTGGATCTGGACTTGTTTACAGATGCGGCTGGAGGGGGCGGTTTTGGGGCCTATTGTGGTGGCCAGTGGTGTGCTGGGGGGTGGCCGGTTAGCTGGGTGGAAAACGGTCTGACAAAAAACCTGGCCCTGCTCGAGCTATTTCCTATCGTGGTCGCTGTGACCATTTGGGGGGATAGGCTCAGGGACAAGAAGATTCATTTTCACTGCGATAATCTGGGGGTGGTGTTGGCTATCAATAACATCTCGGCGTCGTCTCCTCCGGTGGTTCAACTGTTGCGGCATTTGGTGCTGGTTTGTTTGTCGTTAAATGCTTGGGTGGTGGCGGTGCATGTGCCGGGGGTTGACAATTGTGTTGCTGATGCGCTTTCTCGCTCACAGTGGGATCGTTTTCGTCAGCTGGCGCCGGGAGCGGAGCAGATTGGCATGCTGTGCCCGGATCATCTTTGGGAGTTGGTTTCTCTGCGGCAGGGGCATTGATTGAGCGATCATTGGCAAGTTCTACGTGGGCAGCATATAGGGCTGGCTGGGCTCAATGGGAGCTTTGGTTGAGAGGTTTGGGCGACGTCCGGTCAGACCGGGACAGGCTGGTGGCCTTTTTGTATTGGTTGGGGGATGTGTATGAGTCAGGTGTGTCTGTAGCAAAAGTGAATAAGTTTGTGTCCGCTGTGGCGTTTCGTTTGAAATTGCATGGCGAAATAGACGTGACCAAGGAATTTTTGGCGATTCAAGAATTAAAAGGTATTCGCAGGGGGAGAGGGTCGGTAGATCGGCGGCGGCCAGTTTCTTACCGGATTCTTTGCTTGTTGTGTACGGCGGTGGAGGTGGTTTGTAGTTCGGCCTTTGAAGTCCGATTGTTTCGCTTGTTTTTTTCGTTAGCCTTTTTTTGGGCTTTTAGAGTGGGTGAATTGGTGTCGCAGAGTGGGTTGCGTGCGGGGGAATAAGTCCAGAGGATGTGGAGTTGTTTGCTGATGCGCAGGTCAAAAACTGACACGGTGGGTAAGGGGACGCGGATTGTGTTGTTTGCTATCGGGCGTTCGGCGGTGTGTCCGGTACAGTGTATGTCTGCTTTTGGGGTACAGGTGGGGGCAACGGGGGTTCCGTTATTGCGGCATGAAGACAGGTCCTTTTTATCCAGGTTCCAATTTGGGGCAGTGTTTAAGCGCTGTTTGCTGGCAATTGGGTTGAAGTCAGCTGAGTATTCTTCCCATTCGTTTAGAATTGGTGCAGCAACTGAAGCGGTGCGATGGGGTTTGGATGAGTCAGGGGTTAGGCGTATTGGGAGATGGGAGTCTAACCGTTTCCGCACTTATGTTCGGCCTCATTTGCTGTCAGACTGTTAAAAGGTTGCTAGGGGGTATGTTGTGCCTGTGGAAGATAGAGTGCGAATGGGATTTGTAAGATGTGTGTGTTTTCTTTCTTTCGCAGGTTCGCGTCCTTTGCTGGTTTGGATCTTGGGGCACTCCTTTGTGTATTGGGGCGCACTAAGGGCGGAAGTTCGCCCGGATGGTCGACAACTGAGAATTCCGCGGGAGGATGCTGTCCTGCATTGGCTTGGTTTCCGGGGAATGGTTTGGTCCAGGGTGTTACCAGAGTTTCAGGTGTATACGCAGCTAGACCGGGTTCCCGAGATTTTAGTTTTACATGTTGGGGGGAATGACTTGAGTGTGCGCCCTTTTCGTGATTTGGTGAGGGATATTAAGCACGATTTGTTGTGTTTATGGGCGTTACACCCGGGCCTGATTATAGTCTGGTCAGATATTGTGCCCAGAAAGACATGGCGCTTTGCCCGATCCATGGAGAGGCTCAATCAGGCCAGAATAAAAGTGAATAGGGCGGTGTCGGCATTTGTGGCAAAAAATCGAGGTGTGGTGGTCAGGCACAGGGACCTGGAAGCGGGTGTAGGTTGTTATTGGAGACAGGATGGGGTGCATTTGAATGAGGTGGGGATGGATTTGTGGAGTTTGGCCCTAGCAGACGGGATTGAAAGAGGGGTGTTGGTGTGGAGGAGCTCATGGGCTTGAGGTGGTCAAGGTCCATGTCGCAGTGGCGGTGGGAGTCCTTGAGGTTGGTCAGTAAAACTGGTGGGGGGGTCGCATCAGGGGTATGCGTCCCCCAAAATATGAAGGCTTCTTAGGGTGTTACCCCTTTGAAGTGCTTTATGGGCAAAGCCATCTGCAAGAAGTGAGCGGTGCCTTCGAGCCGGGTTACGGCTGGAGGTAAAAACAAGTGGTGGTGGCAGATGGCTATCTTTTCTAAGTTGTGGTAACCTCAAGGGCTTCCCCTAGTCATGTTATGGGTGTTATTTATATTGACCCTGTTAACCCCTTTCCTCTTTGGCCACTTTTGACCTTCCTGACAGAGCCTCATTTTTCAAATCTGACATGTTTCACTTTATGTGGTAATAACTCCGGAATGCTTTTACCTATCCAAGCGATTCTGAGATTGTTTTCTCGTGACACATTGGACTTTATGTTACTGGCAAAATTTGCCCGATACATTCAGTATTTAATTGTGAAAAACACCAAAATGTAGCGAAAAATTGCAAAAATTAGCATTTTTCTCAATTTAAATGTATCTGCTTGTAAGACAGGCAGTTATACCACACAAAAATGTTGCTAACTAACATCCCCCATATGTCTACTTTAGATTGGCATCGTATTTTGATCATCATTTTATTTTTCTAGGACGTTACAAGGCTTAGAACTTTAGCAGCAATTTCTCACATTTTCAAGAAAATTTCAAAATGCTATTTTTACAGGGGCCAGTTTAGTTGTGAAGTGGCTTTAAGGTCCTTAGATATTAGAAACCCCCAATAAGTCACCCCATTTTAAAATCTGCACCCATCAAAGTATTCAAAACAGCATTTAGAAAGTTTCTTAACCCTTTAGACGTTGCGCAGGAATTAAGGCAAAGTAGAGGTGAAATTTACAAAGTTCATTATTTTTTTCCAGAAATTCATTTTGAATCCATTTTTTTTGTACCACGGAATGTTTTACCCAAGAAATGCAACTCAATATTTATTGCCCAGGTTCTGCAGTTTTAGGAAATATCCCACATATGGCCCTAGGGCGCTAATGGACTGAAGCACCGGCCTCCGGAGCAAAGGAACACCTAGTGGATTTTGGGCCTCCTTTTTATTAGAATATATTTTAGGCACCATATCCGCTTTGAACAGGTCTAGTGGAACTAAAACAGTGGAAACCCCCCAAAAGTGACTCCATTTTGGAAACTACACCCCTCGAGGAATTTATCTAGGGGTGTAGCAAGCATTTTGACCGGCCAGTTTTTCTGCAAAAATTTTTGGAACTAGGCCATGAAAATGAAAATCTACATTTTTTCAAATAAAATGTAGGTTTAGCTAATTTTTTTTCATTTCCAAAAGAACTAAAGTAGAAAAAGCACCACAACATTTGTAGAGCAATTTCTCCCGAGTAAAACAATACCCCACATGTGGTAATAAACGATTGTTTGGACACACGGCAGGGCTTAGAATGGAAAGTGCGCCATTTGGCTCTTGGAGCTCAAATTTAGCAGGAATGGTTTGCGGAGGCCATGTCACATTTACAAAGCCCCTGAGGGGACAAAACAGTGGAAACCCCCAACAAGTGACCCCATTTTGGAAACTATACCCCTTGAGGAAATTATCTAGGGGTGTAGCAAGCATTTTGACCAGCCAGTTTTTTTACAGAACTTATTGTAAGTAGGCCGTAAAAATGAAAATCTACATTTTTTCAAAGAAAATGTAGGTTTAGGTATTTTTTTTTCATTTCCACAAGGACTGAAGGAGAAAAAGCACTGCAACATTTGTAAAGCAACTTCTCCCGAGTAAAACAATACCCCACATGTGGTCACAAACATCTGTTTGGACACACGGTAGGGCTCAGAATTGAAGGAGCACCATTTGGATTTTGGAATGGTTTCTGGGTGTCATGTCATATTTGCTGAGCCCCTGTAGTACTAGTACAGTGGAAACACCCCAAAAGTGACTCAATTTGGGAAACTGCACCCCCTGAGGAATCATCTAGGGGTATAGTGAAAATTTTGATCCAAAAGGTTTTTTGCTGAATTAATTAGAATAAAGCCATGAAAATGAAAAAAAAAAATTTTTCCAACAAGATGTCGTTTTAGATACACATTTTTCATTTTTGCAAGGAATAGAGAAGAAAAAGCACCCCAACATTTGTAAAGAAATTTCTCCCGAGTACAGTAACGCCCCATATGTGGTTATAATCGGCTGTTTACGTATATGGGAGCATTCAGAAGAAAAGGAGCGGTATTTATCTTTTGGAGCGTAGATTTTGCTGGAATGGTTTGCGGACGCCATGTTGCATTTGCAAAACCACTGATGTACCAAACAAAAGTGACCCCGTTTTAGAAACTACACCCCTAAAGGCATTTATGAAGGGGTGTAGTGAGAATTTAGACTCCACAGGTGTTTTTCAGAAATGAATACGCAGTGGATTGTGCAAAGTGAAAATTGCAATTTCTCCACTGATCTGCCCATTCACCGCACAAGATGTTGTGTCCCTAGAGAATCTTACCCCATAAATTGTTAAGCAGGTTCTCCCGGGTATGGTAATGCCTTACTTGTGGCCATAAATTGCTGTTTGGGCACGCTGTAGGGCTAAGAAGGGAAAGACCGCCATTTTGAGCATGGATTTTGCTTGGTAATAGTTCTGTTTGGGGTTTTGCTGGTATTTCCGTTTATAATGTGGTGGCATATGTAATCTGTGCGGAGTATATCAGGGTATATGTAATCTGTGCGGAGTACATCAGGGTATATGTAATCTGTGCGGAGTACATCAGGGTATATGTAATCTGTGCGGAGTACATCAGGGTATATGTAATCTGTGCGGAGTACATCAGGGTATATGTAATCTGTGCGGAGTACATCAGGGTATATGTAATCTGTGCGGAGTACATCAGGGTATATGTAATCTGTGCGGAGTACATCAGGGTATATGTAATCTGTGCGGAGTACATCAGGGTATATGTAATCTGTGCGGAGTTCATCAGGGTATATGTAATCTGTGCGGAGTATATCAGGGTATATGTAATCTGTGCGGAGAACATCAGGGTATATAATAAGAGGGTATAATAATGGGGTAAATAATACAATTATCCATAGATGTGTGTTACGATGTGAAGCGATCCGTTATGCACAGGTCAGTGTCACACTGATAAACGGTTTTCTTTCTTATCCCCCTTTTGTAACACTCTTTACACTGCACCTTTTGGGGACTTTTTCTCCTTCGTAGTTTGGGAAATATTACTGGGAAAGTGTTGCGCTGGTATAATACGGGCGCCCTCGCTTCCAGCGGATGTGCTATGTCCCTTCCCTTTCCTAGTTCCTAAATCCTGGGGCCCTGAAACTGCAGGAATGTTCCCCTCCGGCCTGGGCATTGAGATGTTATTTCATCACCGCATTACTAGTGCCGTAACTTTTTTATTTTTCAGTTGATTGAGTGGTGTGCGGGCTTGTTTTTTGCGAGACGGGCTGTAGATTTTATTGGTATCATTTTAGAACACATACGACTTTTTTATCACTTTTTATTTCATTTTTTGGTAAAGGAAATTACCAAAAACAAGCAATTCTGGAATAGTTTTTTATTGTTTTTTTTATCGGCATCCACAGTGTGCCCTAAATTACATGTTAGCTTTATTCTGCGGGTCGATACGATTATGGCGATACCAAATTTATATAGTTTTTTTTATGTATTGCGGCTTTTGCACAATAAAATCACTTTTTTTATAAAATCATTTGTTTTCTGTGTCGACATTCTAAGACCCATAACTTTATTATTTTTGCGTGCACAAAACGGTGTCAGGGATTATTTTTTGCGGGACGGATTGCCGTTTTTATTAGTACTATTTTGGAGTAAATGTTGTTTTTCATGGTTTTTTTTTACGGCGTTCACCGTGCGGGATAAATTACATAATAGTTTTGTAGTTTGGGTCGTTACGGACGCGGCGATACCAATTATGTATAGTTTTTTACATTTTTACTGTTTTTCCCATAATAAAAGACTTACTATGGGAAAAAAGTCAGTTTAGCTTTATTTTTATTTGAAATGTGTGTGTTTTTATTGTTTTACCACATTTTTATTAACTTTTTTTTACTTTTTTTACTTGTCCCACTAGGGGACATGAGGGCCTGATGCCCCGATCGCTACTCTAATACACTTCACTACATACGTAGTGCAGTGTATTAGCGCTGTCAGTTATCGGCTCCCGTACAAGGCAGACTCGGACGCCACAGCAACCCAGCGATTGCATCACTGGGTTGCCGATCGGGTGAAGCGCAGCATCTGAGGGGTTAATCTGCCGGATCGGAGAATAGCTCCGGTCCTGGCAGTTACAGGAGGGTGCCAGCTGTATAATACAGCTGTCACCCCGCGGTGATGGTGCCGGCTCTGCTCCTGAGCCCGCACCATCACTGCGCCGTATATATACGGCGCTTTGCGGGAAGCACCTCCCGACAGCGCCGTATATATACGGCGGATGTCGGGAAGGGGTTAAGGGTTTGGTATGTTTATTCTGGAAGAATTCCAATGTTGGGGAATTCTAGGTTATTTAAGGTTTGGTTATAAAATTTCTAATTTTATAAAATTTATAATAAACGGCTGCTGTGGCCATTAAAATCCAACCTTGGTGTCAAGTGTTATTATTCTTAAGGGGGTAAGGAATAATTACTGATCACTCGACTCTACATATCCAAGTCAAGTTAATCAGGGATCCTATCCTGAGGGCCTGTCAGGGTCAACCAAAAGGGGTGTATTTTCCAGCTCCTAGGTAAGGAGGGGCCAGGGAGACTAAAGCTGGTCACCATAGGAGAATGATCAGACGCCGCTCTAGATATATAAGTGACAGATTCAACCAAAGGTACAATGAGAGAATTTCCAAACATATAGTCTATGCAGGATAGGGAGTTTCTGCCTAGGGAGGAATACACTTTAATTGTTGGGTGTTTATATCGGTAAAGTTCTGTCCATCCCATCTCAGCAAACAGTAAAACCCAGTACAGATATGGCGGGGGTACTCGGTCCTGCCCAGAAGAAGCACTAAACCTATCCAGACTGCAGTTCACAACCATGTTAAAATCTCCCATGCCCAACACTTTAGCGGTCGGATATGTTGCAGCAAAGGTAGCCGCCATTTGCAAAATCTGTAAAGATGCTGGTGGAGGAATGTACATGCCCAATAAAACATAAGGAACATTTTCTATGAGAGCATACACAAATACATATCTGCCCTCACTATCGGTTTTAGTATGGATAGCTTCCCATCTCACAGATTTGTGTACCAAAATGAACACGTCCCTCGAGTATAATGTGTGATATGAGTGGCTAGACCACTGGACCCAGGGCCTAAGAACAGTTTTCATTTTAGCAGGTGTTAAATGCGTCTCCTGGAGGCACAATATATGAGGGTTAACTTTGCGAATATAACCATACAATATTACTCTCTTCTGCGGGCTGCCCATACCCCTCACATTCCACGACATTACAGTTAAAGAAGACATTCATAAAATATACTTCTCACATGTAGGAGAGATCCACAATGCCTGAAATACATCAACAATCCCGCCTTTCTCAGAAGCAGCTGATAATTATTCGGTGCATCCCTTATGCGTTTACATTTGTACATGAGTAGTATCATAACTGCCCGCACCCAAGGCACATTCCAACCTAGAACCCAAAAGAACAGATTGTAAATAGTAGAACAATACCGACAATGCATGTAGATGCATGTTACATTGCCGGAGCGTGCCCAAAAACGTGGCATTTAAGTATACGGGGGTAATACCCGCGCCAAACAGCAACTTAGTTAAGCTTCCGCCATTAAGGGGACGTGCGGCAGCCTCCTCAGGTATGGCGCCCCACAAATCCAAGGACACAAAAAGTCGCACTGGCCAGGCAGTAGGTCTAACCGATCTCTGTCAGACCCAGTCCAGATCACCATCAGAATGGAATGTTCCCGAAATCCTATGATTAGTCATGGAAGTCCGGTGATTCAGAATAGCCCAACATCATCAGTCATCCTTACACGAAACTCCATCTGTGTTATCAGGCAGAATTAGTTCCGTCGAGGTGGGCGCTTGTTTCTCACCCATTCATCAGCATCCTGCGGGGAGTTGAAAAAAACCGGATCTTTCTCCATCCACAATTCGCAACCTAGCTGGATATGACATGGAGTATGGAATACCCAGATCTCTCAGGCGCCTCTTAACAGCAAGAAATGTCGCACGTCTCTTTTGCAAGTCAGCCGAGGTCAGGGAATATAGAGACTTTTGCCCCATTATAAGTAATTTCCGGTAGCCTGCGTGTCAGGCGTAAAATCGTGTCCCGGTCATTGCAATTTAGAATGCTTCTCCTCCTTTAGAACGCTGAGGCTGAGGAGGGCGGCCGCCATCTTGCCCCTCACCCCGTGCAAAGCCTTGCAGCTTCTCCGCGGCCGACTGACCTCTGGTGGGGCTCATACTGGCTCCAGTAGTCACCCTCGACCGTCTAGATCGTTTGGACGGTATTTTTAAAGCCTTAGGAAGCCTCAGGATGTCTGCAGGATAACATTGGCGCGGGTTCACTGCGGAGCTCCTAGAACATGCGACCGCTCTCGCTGCACGCTAAGCCACGAACCAGCAATTTGCTTTTTACATTTTATATATATATATATATATATTTTTTTTTTTTACAGCTTTCACCAAGCGAGTTAAATAACGCTATATTATGATAGTTCAGACTTTTATGGACGCGGCGACACTAGTTATGTTAACGTTAATTTTTTTTTTAACATTGCTTTATGGAAAAAATGGGAAAAAGGGGTGTTTGAACTTTAAACATTTTTTTTTTTGGAACATTAAGAAAAACTTTAACTGTTTTTTTTTTCTTATTAGTCCCCCTAGAGGACTTGAACCAGCGATCATTGGATCGCTTACATGATATACTGCAATACTAATGTATTGCAGTATATTGCTATACTGACAGTCTCCTTTAAAGCCCTGCAAGAGGCAGGGATTCAAAGGAGTACAAAGATGGCTGACCAGGGGGCCTTTATTAGGGGGCCTTTAATAATATATATAATACATAGATGTGTGGCAAGTTATGATGCAATTCTGTGTGAACAAGCCAGGTATTATGGGGCAGGTGTTTCACTGATAGATGGTGTCCTTTCTTATCCCTCTTTTCTGACACGCTCTGCTTCTTTTTAGATCCTTTCCTTCTTTACAGTTTAGAAAACGTTGCTGGGAAAGTGTTGTCCTAGTATAAACCGGGCGCCCTCGCTTCGGGCAGATGTGGTCGGGCCCTCCCCTACCTGGTTCCAAAATATTAGGGCCTTCATAATGACCTCATGAAACTAATGTAATGTTCCCCTCTGGCCTGCCAGGGGTGAGCTGGGCTGGGCGGGTCCACCAGTAGATTTTTAGGACCCCATCATTCCCATGACCACCCCCATGGCTGCGCTACACCTGTGACGTCTGTTAGAACACTTTTCTACTGGGCTGGTGTTAGGAGGGGGTCAAACTGGGCAAATGCCCAGGGCCACCATCCCCACAGGGTCTCCTGTCAGAGGATAAAAATATCAGCCCACTGTTATCGGGGGGTCCCTTTCCCATCTGGGTCTGGTAGCAACCACTACAATCACAACTGGGCCTGGAGGAGAAGGGGGCCTGTTAATGGCAGCATTACTGTATGGGGGGCATAAAGGAGGCACGTTTACTATATGATTGCACAAAGGGGCACTATTATTGTGTGGGGCACAAAGTGGGTATCATTATTACTATCTGGGGCACTGTGGGTGACGAGTTTGTTTAGAGGATGGGGCATAGGTGGGATGAATGCTAGAAAAGCAGGAAACCAACTTGTCTGTATTTTAAATTCTGCAGAGGCGATCGTGGCTAGAAGAAGTCGTCATAGCGCTCTAGGAAGGATGGAGAAGAAAAGGGAAAATGAACAAATCTAATCTGAGAAGACGTCACCTCTGAGTCACTGGATGTCACTGTGCTGTATATGGTCTACAGACCTCATGTGTAGGACCAGTATTTACCACTATATGGTCACTGGATGTCACTGTACTTTAATCACTTATATGGTCTGTAGAGCCCCTGTGTAGAACCGGTGTCTACCACTATATGGTCATTGTACTTTAATCACTTATATGGTCTGTAGGGCTCCTGTATAGGACTGGTATCTACCCCTATATCGTCACTGGATGTCACTGTGCTGTAATTACTTATACCGGTCCTACACAGAGCCCCTGTGTAGGACCGGCATCTATGACTATATTCAGTGGCGTAACTACCGCCGTAGCGGCCGTAGCGGCTACTACGGGGCCCGCAGCATGAGGGGGCCCGTGTCGCACGCCGGTACGGGGCCCCACCATGGCCGGAGGCTCTGCTAGCTGCCGCTATGGCTACTACAGCGCGACGCCACTAAACACTATGGCAGAGCAGTGAGGTATCTCCCCGTTCTGCCATTAAAGGGGTTGTTCCTACAAAAGACATGTATCCCCTATCCACAGGATAGGGGATACATGTGTGATCGCTTGCAGCCATAGGGAGAACGGGGGACCGAAATTCCCCTGAAGTTCTCCATCACAAACCTCGGACTTCCGGGGTCTGTGTCGGCAGCTCCGTAGAAATGAATGGAGCGCCGGTCGCGCTTGTGCGCATGCGTGACCAGCGCTCCTTTAATTTCTATTCAGCTGCGTAGACTCCTGAAGTCTGAGGTTAGTCACGGAGAACTTGGGGGACTTTTGGTCCCCCGTTCTCCCTATCGCTGCCAGCGATAACACATGCATCCCCTATCCTGTGGATAGGGGATACATGTCTTTTGTAGGACACACTATAGGTCAGATAGTTTTGGGGGGTTGGGGCTGTATGGCGTTATTTACAGGGGGGGCTGTATGGTGTTACCTACAGGGGGGGGCTGTATGGCATTACCTACAGGGGGGGGGCTGTAAGGCGTTACCTACAGGGGGGGCTGTATGGCGTTACCTACATTGGGGGGCTGTATGGCGTTACCTACAAGGGGGTGGGCTGTATGGCGTTACCTACAGGGGGGGCTGTATGGCGTTACCTACAGGGGGGGCTGTATGGCGTTACCTACATTGGGGGGCTGTATGGCGTTACCTACAAGGGGGTGGGCTGTATGGCGTTACCTACAGGGGGGGCTGTATGGCGTTACCTACATTGGGAGGCTGTATGGCGTTACCTACAAGGGGGTGGGCTGTATGGCATTACCTACAGGGGGGGCTGTATGGCGTTACCTACAGGGGGGGGCTGTATGGCGTTACCTACATTGGGGGGCTGTATGGCGTTACCTACAAGGGGGGGCTGTATGGCGTTACCTAAAGGGGGGGCTGTATAGCGTTACCTACAGTGGGGCTGTATAGCGTTACCTACAGGGGGGGCTGTATGGCGTTACCTACAGGGGGCTGTATGGCGTTCTCTACAGTGGGGGCTGTATGGCGTTATCTACAGGGGGGCTGTATGGCGTTATCTACAGGGGGGCTGTATGGCGTTATCTACAGGGGGGGCTGTATGGCGTTATCTACAGGGGGCTGTATGGCGTTCTCGACAGTGGGGGCTGTATGGCGTTATCTACAGGGGGGGGCTGTATGGCGTTATCTACAGGGGGGCTGTATGGCGTTATCTACAGGGGGATGTATGGCGCTATCTACAGGGGGGCTGTATGGCGTTATCTACAGGGGGCTGTATGGCGTTATCTACAGGCGGGCTGTATGGTGTTATCTACAGGGGGGCTGTATGGCGTTATCTAAAGGGGGATGTATGGCGCTATCTACAGGGGGGCTGTATGGCGTTCTCTACAGTGGGGGCTGTATGGCGTTATCTACAGGGGGGCTGTAAAAAAGGCACTATCTACAAGGGGGGGTTATGTGACACTCAGGGGAGGGGGGGGGCCCAGTCAAAAGTTTGCTATGGGGCCCAATCTTTCCTAGTTACGCCCCTGGTTTTGTTCAGTGTTTTTATTCAGTAACAGTATGGTAATATTATTCACTATATGATCATTGTGTGGCGGAAGTATTCAGAAACAATATGCCGGTAAGAGCAGATTCACATCTGCTTTGGAGGTTCTATCACAGATCTGGGTAAAAATACCGGAAACAATAGCGCAGCCTGCTGCGCTTTTGTTTTTGGTATGACCACGGACACCATGACTTGAAACCAGACAATATTTTTGTTGTTCTGCTGCTCAACGGAAACACTGACGGAGGTGTGAACAGGCCCTAAGCAGGATTAGTTTGCGTGTGCAATCCCAACATGAAGACACAACCAGCTGCCGTCTTTTAACAATTTAAAGCCCAGTTTCCTCTGCCGCCTTTATAGCGAAGGTGAAGGTAAACAGGTTAAGGACGGGCCACTACTCTTGGTCCAGTGCTGTGGGCTTGCACCCCAGGCTAAAATGTGCCAGCCAGCCCCTGTGGCCTGCACATCAGGATATTATTTTTATTAAATCTCGAGATTCAAGGTGATCATAAAACAGCAATTGGGGCATTGTCTTTTTTACAGCGTTCACCGGGTGGTATAAACGACATGTAACTTTATTCGGCGGATCACTGCGATTACGGCCATTCCAAATTTATATAGTTTTTTTTAATGTTTTACTTCTTTTTCACAATAAAAACACTTACATAAAGTCGCCATATTCTGAGAGCCATAACTTTTTATTTTTCCATCCACAGAGCTGTGAGGGCGCGTTTTTTGCGGGACATGCTGTAGTTTTTATTGGTACCATCTTGGGGTACATTTTTTGGGTAGCTTTATATTCCAATGTTTTGGAGGTGATGTGACCAAAAAACAGAATATCGGTATTCTTTTAAAATATTTTTCTTACAGCGTTTACCGCGCAGGATAAATTATGTGATTATTTTTGTGTATTTATGGATGTGGCAATACCAGTTGTGTATAGTTTTATATATTTTTTTAATAATGACTTTATAAAGAGAGAGTGGCAATTTTTGTTTTTTGATTTTTCTAGAGCATTCTTTTTAGTTTTATGTTCCACTAGGGGAATTGAGGATCCGATCACCTCTTAGCTGGTATAATATACTGCATTCTGGCAGGGCCTAATAGGCTTCAGTACATGGCAGACCAGGAGGCCATTGTTAGGCCTCCAGTTGCCATAGCAACCATTGGCACCCCCGCGATCACCTGCTATTGTATAGAAGAAGCCCCCTCCCTCTGTCAACCACTTAGATGCTGCGCTCGCTATTGACTTTGTCGACTTAGGGCTTATACGGCCTATCAGGATGCGGATCTAGTTGAAATCTATGACAGAGACCCCTGCCGTTGTAGGATACAGACTTTCAATCACTGCATCACGCCGCCGCTCCTGGCCGTTAACCTTAAAGGCTAAAAGAGGCCTCATCTGCTCTGCTTGTTGTGCAATTCACCGGGTTGGGTGAATATAAATTTTAGTTGCACATTAAAAATATTTTTAAACAAAAATAATTTGTTTTTGCATCTCCGCTTTCCAAGAGCGGTAATTTTTGTATTGTTTCGTCAATATCGCTGTATAAGGGCTTTTTTTTCTTTTTGGCCGGATAAGTTCAAAAAAACAACACTTTTGCCGTGTTTTTTGAATTTTTTTTATTTTTTTACGGTCTTCACCATGCTGTTTAAATAATGTGTTAACTTTATTGCTCTGGTCGTTACGATCGTGGCGATACCACATATGTGTATTTTTTTTCCCACTTGTACAAAATAAAATCAATATTTATGAAAAAAATGGTTTTGTTTCATTTTTACTGTATATGTAAATGCCCGTGTTGTACGTTTTATGGGTGCGTTTACGTTTAAGAAACCAGTGGAATTGACCACATTGATTTGAGAATTCTTTGAGATGATAGAAACTTCCCCAGAGGGTGTAGTCTGACCCTACTGTCTGTATTCTTGTACCATAATACGTTTTATATGGCCACCGGATCACTGAGATTCGCTTCTTGTGATGTCATCTAGAACGTGGGCAGATTCTATTTCTCTACACTTTTTAATCTGGATGTGTAAACATCTTATGACATCATCAAGTCTATAAATTGGGGTCACACATTGACCACGGTGTCGGTTTCTCTTGCTGGCTCTCATCATGAAGGTGTCTTTGATGAAGAGGAGGATAGTGAAGATGTTTTTCAAGATGAGGATTGTAGAGAAAATGGAGGTTGGCGGACGTCAATTTCCCGATGATATAGAGATGGAGGACGTGGAGGAGGATGAGAAAATGGAGGTTGGCGGACGTCAATTTCCAGATGATATAGAGATGGAGGATATGGAGGATAAGAAAGACAAAAAGGAAGTTCGCGGACGCAAACTTCCAGAGGATGTGGAGATGGAGGACCTATCAGGGGTTACCGTTACCACCAGGGCCTCAAACCCCCGGAAGAGAAAGTGGGCATTTTAATTCCATCTGCCACTCGGGGCCCATTTACCATCAGGGCCCCGAACCCCCGGGAGAGAAAGAGGCCTGTTCTGTTCCATCTGTCGCTCGGGGCCCATTCACCATCTTTTGTCACCCCAACATGGTGGTCTTTACCACCTAAACCATCTGAAATTGTCATGAAGACTCCCCCAGCGCTGAGAACCAGTGACGTGCAGAACAGAAGCGAGATCCGGTAAGTCCGACGTCTTCTGCTCCGTCTTCATCTCCTTGTGGTGAAGGTTTTGTGAATTTTTGGGCTAATTCAGATTTTTTTGTCTTTTCTAGGATACAACTGTGAAAAAATAGAAAAATGTTTTACGCTGTCTTATGATCCAGGACTGAGCTGTGTAAGGGTGGACTGGCGGCCATATCCACGTGTGAAGAAGGACCCTCCTCTTCTTCATGTCACAGATCATCACATGTTAAAGGGCCGGAGAAAACCGCACAGCAATTCTACTGGATTCTGGAATAAACATATATTTTCTTTACAATTTTCAGTGTTTTCATATGTATATTGGGGAATTTATCCAGGGAGCCTTTTATCTACAGGGATCATAAGGGTGTGGAAAAGTCAGGTGTAATAATCTGCAGAATATATCAATAAGTATCTATCAGCAGGTAGAGAGGACAGAGCAATATTCTGCAGATCTCCAGAGAGGTCAGTGGTGTAATAATCTGCAGAATATATCACTATGTATCTGTCAGGAGGTACAGGAGCAATGTTCTGCAGATCTCTAGAGAGGTCAGTGGTGTAATAATCTGCAGAATATATCACTATGTATCTGTCAGGAGGTAGAGGAGCGATGTTCTGCAGATCTCTAGAGAGGTCAGTGGTGTAATAATCTGCAGAATATATCACTAAGTATCTGTCAGGAGGTAGAGGAGTAATGTTCTGCAGATCTCCAGAGAGGTCAGTGGTGTAGTAATCTGCAGAATATATCACTATGTATCTGTCAGGAGGTAGAGGAGCAATGTTCTGCAGATCTATAGAGAGGTCAGTGGTGTAATAATCTGCAGAATATATCACTATGTATCTGTCAGGAGGTAGAGGAGCGATGTCCTGCAGATCTATAGAGAGGTCAGTGGTGTAATAATCTGCAGAATATATCACTATGTATCTGTCAGGAGGTAGCGGAGCAATATTCTGCAGATCTCTAGAGAGGTCAGTGGTATAATAATCTGCAGAATATATCACTATGTATCTGTCAGGAGGTAGAGGAGCAATGTTCTGCAGATCTCTAGAGAGGTCAGTGGTGTAATAATCTGCAGAATATATCACTATGTATCTGTCAGGGGTAGAGGAGCAATGTTCTGCAGATCTCTAGAGAGGTCAGTGGTGTAATAATCTGCAGAATATATCAGTTTGTATCTGTCAGGGTGTAGAGGAGCAATGTTCTGCAGATCTCTAGAGAGGTCAGTGGTGTAATAATCTGCAGAATATATCACTATGTATCTGTCAGGAGTTAGAGGAGCGATGTTGTTCTGCAGATCTCTAGAGAGGTCAGTGGTGTAATAATCTGCAGAATATATCACTATGTATCTGTCAGGAGGTAGAGGAGCAATGTTCTGCAGATCTCCAGAGAGGTCAGTGGTGTAATAATCTGCACAATATATCAGTATGTATCTGTCAGGAGGTAGAGGTGCAATGTTCTGCAGATCTCTAGAGAGGTCAGTGGTGTAATAATCTGCAGAATATATCACTATATATATGTTACGATGTGGAGGAGCAATGTTCTGCAGATCTCTAGAGAGGTCAATGGTGTAATAATCTGCAGAATATATCACTATGTATCTGTCAGGAGGTAGAGGAGCAATGTTCTGCAGATCCCTAGAGAGGTCAGTGGTGTAATAATCTGCAGGATATATCACTATGTATCTGTCAGGAGTTAGAGGAGCGATGTTGTTCTGCAGATCTCTAGAGAGGTCAGTGGTGTAATAATCTGCAGAATATATCACTATGTATCTGTCAGGAGGTAGAGGAGCAATGTTCTGCAGATCTCCAGAGAGGTCAGTGGTGTAATAATCTGCACAATATATCAGTATGTATCTGTCAGGAGGTAGAGGAGCAATGTTCTGCAGATCTCTAGAGAGGTCAGTGGTGTAATAATCTGCAGAATATATCACTATATATATGTTACGAGGTGGAGGAGCAATGTTCTGCAGATCTCTAGAGAGGTCAATGGTGTAATAATCTGCAGAATATATCACTATGTATCTGTCAGGAGGTAGAGGAGCAATGTTCTGCAGATCCCTAGAGAGGTCAGTGGTGTAATAATCTGCAGAATATATCACTATGTATCTGTCAGGGGTAGAGGAGCAATGCCCTGCAGATCTCTAGAGAGGTCAGTGGTGTAATAATCTGCAGAATATATCACTATGTATCTGTCAGGAGTTAGAGGAGCGATGTTCTGCAGATCTCTAGAGAGGTCAGTGGTGTAATAATCTGCAGAATATATCACTATGTATCTGTCAGGAGTTAGAGGAGCGATGTTCTGCAGATCTCTAGAGAAGTCAGTGGTGTAATAATCTGCAGAATATATCACTATGTATCTGTCAGGGGTAGAGGAGCAATGTCCTGCAGATCCCTAGAGAGGTCAGTGGTGTAATAATCTGCAGAATATATCACTATGTATCTTTTAGGAGTTAGAGGAGCGATGTTCTGCAGATCTCTAGAGAGGTCAGTGGTGTAATAATCTGCGGAATATATCACTATGTATCTGTCAGGAGGTAGAGGAGCAATGTTCTGCAGATCTCTAGAGAGGTCAGTGGTGTAATAATCTGCAGAATATATCACTATGTATGTCAGGAGGTAGAGGAGCAATGTTCTGCAGATCTCTAGAGAGGTCAGTGGTGTAATAATCTGCAAAATATATCACTATGTATGTCAGGAGGTAGAGGAGCAATGTTCTGCAGATCTCCGGAGAGGTCAGTGGTGTAATAATCTGCAGAATATATCACTATGTATCTGTCAGGAGTTAGAGGAGCGATGTTCTGCAGATCTCTAGAGAAGTCAGTGGTGTAATAATCTGCAGAATATATCACTATGTATCTGTCAGGGGTAGAGGAGCAATGTCCTGCAGATCTCTAGAGAGGTCACTGGTGTAATAATCTGCAGAATATATCACTATGTATCTGTCAGGAGTTAGAGGAGCAATGTTCTGCAGATCTCCAGAGAGGTCAGTTGTGTAATAATCTGCAGAATATATCACTATGTATCTGTCAGGAGGTAGAGGAGCAATGTTCTGCAGATCTCTAGAGAGGTCAGTGGTGTAATAATCTGCAGAATATATCACTATGTATCTGTCAGGAGGTAGAGGAGCAATGTTCTGCAGATCTCTAGAGAGGTCAGTGGTGTAATAATCTGCAGAATATATCACTATGTATCTGTCAGGGGTAGAGGAGCAATGTCCTGCAGATCTCTAGAGAGGTCAGTGGTGTAATAATCTGCAGAATATATCACTATGTATCTGTCAGGAGTTAGAGGAGCGATGTTCTGCAGATCTCTAGAGAGGTCAGTGGTGTAATAATCTGCAGAATATATCACTATGTATCTGTCAGGAGTTAGAGGAGCGATGTTCTGCAGATCTCTAGAGAGGTCAGTGGTGTTATAATCTGCAGAATATATCACTATGTATCTGTCAGGAGTTAGAGGATCAACGTTCTGCAGATCTCTAGAGAAGTCAGTGGTGTAATAATCTGCAGAATATATCACTATGTATCTGTCAGGAGGTAGAGGAGCAATGTGCTGCAGATCTCCAGAGAGGTCAGTTGTGTAATTATCTGCAGAATATATCACTATGTATCTGTCAGGAGGTAGAGGAGCAATGTGCTGCAGATCTCCAGAGAGGTCAGTTGTGTAATAATCTGCAGAATATATCACTATGTATCTGTCAGGAGTTAGAGGAGCAATGTTCTGCAGATCTCTAGAGAAGTCAGTGGTGTAATAATCTGCAGAATATATCACTATGTATCTGTCAGGAGGTAGAGGAGCAATGTTCTGCAGATCTCTAGAGTAGTCAGTTGGACAATAATCTGCAGAATATATCACTATGTATCTGTCAGGAGGTAGAGAGGAGAGAGCAATGTTCTGCAGATCTCTATTTCAGTGGGAGGCGGATGCCTCTTTTTACCGCTAGCTGATTTTTTCAACTAGCGGGCAAAAGAAGCGTCCTGCCCGATCTGAAGTGAATGGGAGTAGGAATCTTTTGGTTGACGGCAGGAATAATTCTGCGTCCGATTTTGCAGCGGGACCCACCAAGCAAAATCCACCGTGTGAACATGGTCTTAGTGACCCCTTTGCGGTGCAACTTACTCGGCAGCAGCGGCAGTAAAATGGAAGAAACTAGACACCCAAAATAAAAAGTTAGGCCCGCTGTGTTTTACCATAGATAAGTTAGGCCCCCTGTGTTTTACCATAGATAAGTTAGGCCCCTTGTGTTTTACCATAGATAAGTTAGGCCCCTGTGTTTTACCATAGATAAGTTAGGTCCCTGTGTTTTACCATAGATAAGTTAGGTCCCCTGTGTTTTACCATAGATAAGTTAGGCCCCCTGTGTTTTACCATAGATAAGTTAGGCCCCCTGTGTATTACCATAGATAAGTTAGGCCCCCTGTGTTTTACCATAGATAAGTTAGGCCCCCTGTGTTTTACCATAGATAAGTTAGGTCCCCTGTGTTTTACCATAGATAAGTTAGGCCCCCTGTGTTTTACCGTAGATAAGTTAGGCCCCTGTGTTTTACCATAGATAAGTTAGGCCCCCTGTGTTTTACCATAGATAAGTTAGGCCCCCTGTGTTTTACCATAGATAAGTTAGGCCCCCTGTGTTTTACCATAGATAAGTTAGGCCCCTGTGTTTTACCATAGATAAGTTAGGCCCCCTGTGTTTTACCATAGATAAATTAGGCCCCTGTGTTTTACCATAGATAAGTTAGGCCGCCTATGTTTTACCATAGATAAGTTAGGCCCCTGTGTTTTACCATAGATAAGTTAGGCCCCCTGTGTTTTACCATAGATAAGTTAGGCCCCCTGTGTTTTACCATAGATAAGTTAGGCCCCTGTGTTTTACCATAGATAAGTTTGGCGCCCTGTGTTTTACCATAGATAAGTTAGGCCCCTGTGTTTTACCATAGATAAGTTAGGCCCCTGTGTTTTACCATAGATAAGTTAGGCCCCCTTTGCACCAATAAAAAGAAAACTCACCTTACCCTGATTGGCCCTGTAACAGATTTTTAGTCTCTAAATGACGGAATAATGAAACACAAAGTATATTAGAAAGTTGTAGAAATGCTTACTGTATACTGAATAAACTTTAACCCCTTAAGTACACGGCCAATTTGAGTTTTTTCATTTTATCCTTTTCCTTTCCTGCCTTCCAAAAGCCATAACTTTTTTTATATTTTTTCGTCGACGCAGCCTTATGAGGGCTTGTGTTTTGCGGGACAAGTTGTAGTTTTTCATGGCGCCATTTATTCTACAGCATAATATACTGGGAAGCTGAATCAAAAATTATTTGTGATGTGAAATAGGCAAAAAAACAGCAATTACGCCATTTTTTGGGGGGTTTTGTTTTAACGGCGTCCATCAGGCGGTAAAAAAAACGACATGTCTACCTTATTCTACAGGTTGATACGATTACGGCGATACCACATTGTTATGTTTTGTTTTATGTTTTACCACTTTTAGAAAAAATAAAACTATTTGCCTAAGGGCAGATACAGACGGATGTTGCGTTTTTGCGTGCGCAAACAACACAGCGTTTTGCGCGCGCAAAAAACATTTGACAGCTGCGTGTGTCATCCGTGTATGATGCGCGGCTGCGTGATTTTCGCGCAGCCGCCATCATAGAGATGAGGCTAGTCGACGCCCGTCACTGTCCAAGGTGCTGAAAGAGCTAACTGATCGGCAGTAACTCTTTCAGCACCCTCGACAGTGAATGCCGAACACAATATACAGCAACCTGTTTGTAGTGGCAGGAAAGTGGTGAAGGGAAAGTGAGCCCTAATCTACCCACCGCACTGTCCCTGTCTACTTGCAACGACCCGCCCTAGGCGACGGGGTACAACTGGGCGGCGGTCCCTACGCTGTCTAAGTGCACGGGAGAACAAACAGGGAACACGCAAGGGAAGGGGCAGTAGCCACGGAACGCCGCGAGGAAACGGAGCGGTGAATGAGTAGTCAGGACCAGGATGAAGTGGAGTATACCAAAGTGAGCACGGAGAAGGAAGCAAGCCAGGGGCAAAGCAAAGCAGGTTAAACGGAACTGCAGCAAGGCAGAAGCACGGCAGAAGCAGGCTGGAGCAAGCAGCAGTGAGGCCAGGAATCCAGAAGAATTACAAGCACTGAGGAAGAGAGCACGGCAGGTAATAAAGGACAGGGGGCGGAGCTAACTCCGACTGACCAGGCCGCGATAGGCTCTCCCACTCCTGAGCCTGCCACCCTGGTTGGTGGGAGATGGTGTCAGTCGAACAGGTCTGGCCTTAGGTGTGGATTGATTAATCACAGGAGTATACCTAGACGTAGTACCTGGCAGATCCCTAACAGTACTCCCCCTTTTATGAGGGGCCACCGGACCCTTACTAAGAGGACCCGGTTTAGTAGGGAAGAGAAGGTGGAACCTCCTGATCAATACCCCAGCATGAACATCACGGGCAGGTACCCAAGTCCTCTCCTCCGGCCCGTATCCTCTCCAATGGACCAGGTACTGGAGGGAGCCCTGGACCATCCTACTGTCCATAATCTTGGCCACCTCGAATTCCACCCCCTCAGGGGTGAGAATGGGAACAGGAGGTTTCCTCGAGGGGGACCAGGACGGGGAGCAGCGTTTAAGGAGGGAGGCATGGAAGACGTCATGTATGCGAAAGGATTGGGGCAGCTCCAGAAAAACCATTTATGATCACACGTGGGGTATAGCCGTACTCGGGAGAAATTGCTTTACAAATGTTGGGGTGCATTTTCTCCTTTATCCTTTGTGAAATTGAAAAAATGCACAATTTTAGTGGAAGAAATGTTGATATTCATTTTCACGGCCTAATTCTAATAAATCCTGCAAAAGACTTGTGGGGTCTAAATGCCCACTATATCCCTAGATAGATTCTTTAAGTGGTGTAATTTCCACTTTTGGGGGGTCTCCACTGTTTTGGCCTCTCAGGGGCTTTGCAAATGCGACATGGCACCCAAAAACCATTTCAGCTAAATTTGAACTCCAAAAGCCAAATAGCGCTCCTTCCCTTCTGAGCCTTGCTGTGGGTCCAAACAGCAGTTTATTACCACATATGGCATATTTCCGTAATCGGGAGAAATTCTTTACAAATGTTGGGGTGCTTTTTCTCCTTTATTCCTTGTAAAAATTAAAAATGGCTACCTTTTTTCAGAAAAAAAGTAGATTTTTACCTTTACAGAATAATTCCAATGAATTCAGCAAAACAACTGTGGGGTCAAAATGCTAACTTTACTCCCCTAGAAAAATTCCTTGATGAGTGTAGTTTCCAAAATGGGGTCACTTTCCGGGGGTTTCCACTATTTTGTTCCCTCCAGTGCATTGCAAACGCGACACTGCACTGAAAACTATTCCAGCAAAATCAGAATTTCAAAATCCAAATGTTGCTCCTTCCCTTCTGAGTCCTGCTGTGGGTCCAAACAGCAGTTTATTACCACATATGGGATATTGCTATAATCGGGAGAAATTGCTTTACATATGTTGGGGTGTTTTTTCTCTTTTATTCCTTGCAAAAATTAACAATTTTTAAGTTTTTTCAGAAAAAAGTAGATTTTCATCTTCACATACTAATTCAAATAAATTTAGCAAAAAAACTGTGGGTTCAAAATGCAAACTATACCCCTAGATAATTTCCGTGAGGGGTGTAGTTTCCAAAATGAGGTCACTTTTGGGGGTCTTTATTGTTTTGGCCCCACAAGACCTCTTCAAACCTGACATGCTGCCTAAAATATATGCAAAAAAAAAAAGGAGGCCCCAAAATCCACTAGGTGCTCCTTTGCTTCTGAGGCCGGTGTTTCAGTAAATTAGCGTACATGGGCCACATGTGGGATATTTCTAAACTGCAGAATCTGGGCAATAAATAATAAGTTACATTTCTCGGGTAAAACCTTCTGTGGTATAGAAAAAAAAAGTATTGCAAATGAATTTTGTAAAAAAAAAATGAAATGTGTAACTTTCACCTCTACTTTGCTTTAATTCCTGTGAAACGCCTAAAGGGTTAAAAAACTTTCTGAATGCTGTTTTGAATACTTTGAGGGGTGCCGTTTTCAAAATGGGGTTATTTATGGGGACTATCTAATATATAAGGCCCTCAAAGCCACTTCTCAACTGAACTGGTCCTTTTTAAAAATCGCCTTTTAACATTTTCTTGAAAATATGAGAAATTGCTGCTAAAGTTCTAAGCCTTGAAACGTCCTAGAAAAATAATAGAATGTTCAAAAAACGATGCAAACATAAAGTAGACATATGGGAAATGTTAACTAGTAACTATTTTGTGTGGTATTACTATCTGTTTTAAAAGTAGATACATTTAAATTTAGAAAAATGCAAATTTTTGCAAATTTTCTCAATCTTGGTGTTTTTTAGAAATAAATATTGAATTTATCGACCAAATTTTTTCCCTAACATAAAGTACAACATGTCACGAGAAAACAATCTCAGAATCGCTTGGATAGGTAAAAGCATTCCGGAGTTATTACCACATAAAGGCTCAGTCCTGCAGGGGTTAAAAAAAATTGATATCTGTTGTGCATAATAATTAGCATTTTGAGTTTTTTACTTCTAAAAAAAAAAATCTGTTATCATTAGGAGATTTGTTCAATAAAATTTGCATTATACTCCAACGGTTGATGGCGTGAAGATTATACTGACCGTCATTTGCATCGACTATTTCGCAAAATCAGCGAAAAATAACATTTGCATAATAATTTGGAACGCGGTGTAAATAAAAATCACTGTTGTTATCTACATTACAGCGCCGATCACATTATGTAGAATATAGGGCACTTATAATGGGGTGACAGAGCTGCGGTCATGTGACCTTATGTCTAAAGGTCTTTTTGCAGGACAAATACAATGCTGTTTCGTCGCGTTTTTTGCCGCAATTCGCTGCAAATAGTGCCAAAAACGACATTGTACTTTGGGTGGCTATGGGCCCCCTGGGAGTCTCGGGCCCCGGGCGGCCATCCAAAACACCCTATGATGATCCGCCATGGGGCATGGACACCCATCCCTAAAAATCTGCAAAGGTGTCCATAGGCCATTGAAATGAATGGGTCCGTAATAACGGATGAAAAATACGGACGTGTGCATGGGGCCGCGCCGTATTATTTAGGCCACACGGTCTTGGAAGTCGTTTTCCAGCGTTGGCTGTAGTCACATGCTCAGTGTACCTAAAATGCACCACCAAATTAGCTAAACCATTCGGCTGCTTCCATTACTAAAGGTCGGGCCCATGCATAAAAGTGTCAAATATGAAGGAATTATTTCATCCTACAGGAAAACTGACATAATCATTCCTCTCCAGGGAACTCCATGGAACAGCGCGCGCCGCCGAACAGCTAAACGAAAGACTACATCTCCCAAGATGCTTTTGTGCTTCCTTTACAATCACGTGGTATGTTTTAGCAAATCATCTCAAGGTACTCGAGAAGACAGCTGCGGTGGGCAGGCGCGTCACGTGACAGGTCTCGTAGTAGACCAATCAGACAACAGTTACTTTATTTCAAATCTGGTTTGTGTAGCGGCGTAGACTCCTTGAGCTGCGGAGATAACTGCACGGGCGGTGAGTGACGTGATGTGCCGGTGGAATATATCGCTAGTGATGGAGGGCAGCTCGTGGTGTGCGCCGCCCCCCGCTGGACCCTGTAGCGGCGCTGCCACAGTTTGCCCTCCATGTCGTAGATTATGTGCACTGTAACCTGGGGGGAGGGTTTATAAGCAATATGTGAGTAGGCGTTATCAGTACTTATACAACGGAGTGTATATAATGTATAATTGCCTTTCAATTCTCTACCAATGGGCTGATCTTGGGAGACAGTGACTTTGGGGAGGGGCGTTGTGGAGGGTATACACCGTGTGTGGTATATATGTGTGTATATCCTTATCTCTGCGATGGGCACATGTGCATTTTTAAGAACAGGCTTATTTTATTCGCGGAGGCGCGGGGTCATGGGCACAGCTTTGGCTGTAGCACATTTTTTCTAATCTACAACATTTATAACCGTTGCATCTGCACGTCCCCAGCAGACTGGCCTAAAATGTAAGGCTAAATTCACACTTTCGTTGTATAATCTCTTAGGCCCCATGCACACGAACGTATTTTTGTCCACCCGTAAATACGGGTCCTTGGTCACACGTATGCGACCCGTATTGCACCCGTATTTCCGGGCACGTTTTCTCTGAAAAATTGCGCTGCGCTAATCGGCAGCCCCTTCTCTCTATCAGTGCAGAATAGAGAGAAGGGACAGCCCTTACCGTAATAAAAGTAAAAGAAATTCATAACCCCTCTCTTCACATCCAGCCCGACCTCCCTGGATGACGCGGCAGTCCATGTGACCGCTGCAACCAGTGATTGGCCTGTGATTGGCTGTAACGTCATCCCAGGAGGCCGGACTTGAGGAAGAAGCAGGGAGTTCTGGGTAAATATGAATGTCTTTTTTTTTTTTTTTTTTTTTACAGCTTTATCTATATTTGATCGGTAGTTTCTGTCCCGGGTGCTGAGAGTTACTGCCGATCGTTTAACGCTTTCAGCACCCTGGACAGTGACTATTTACTGTTGTCGCCTAGCAACGCTCCTGTAATTACGGGTGCACACACGTAGTCACCCGTAATTACGGGAGCCCCATAGACTCCTATGGGCTGCCCGTGCCGTAATTACGGCCTGAAATAGGACATGTTCTATAATTTTTCAACGGCCCGACACCTTCCCGTAAGCATACGGGGAGGTACACGTGGCCAATAGAAGTCCATGGGCCCATAAAAACGTGCCGTAATTTCTCTATTCAAAAAAATGGATGTGTAATGGATGGTTCTTTATCACTGGTGTCAATGTAAGGGCCTGTTCACATCACCGTTCGCTTTCTGTTCCGGGGTTCCGTCTGTGGTTTCCATCGGGTGAACCCCGCAACGGAAATTGAAAGTGAAACCACAGCTTCCGTTTCAAACTCCACAAACATCCCCAAAAAAAAATCACAACTGACACACAATTGCTACGTGTGGGGCCATTGCATTCACAGCCGTCTACAGAGATGAATTAATTTCAGTTCATTGGATATCAGTTCCTTGGTATTCTGCACATGGACACTGGACCAATGAGCTAACACCTTACCTCTCTCCCGTAGCGGACAGTCTCCCTCGACAGGCGCAATCTTCTCTCTCCCTCTCTCTCCCTCTCTCTCTCTCCCTCTCTCTCTCTCTCCCTCTCTCTCCTCCCCCCCTCTCTCTCTATCTCTCCCTCTCTCTCTCCTCCCCCACTCTCTCTCTCTCTCCTCCCCCCTCTCTCTCTCCCCCCCTCTCTCTCTCCCCCCCTCTCTCTCTCCTCCCCTCTCTCTCCCCCCCTCTCTCTCTCTCCCTCCCCCTCTCTCTCTCTCCCTCCCCCTCTCTCTCTCTCTCCTCCCCCCTCTCTCTCCTCCCCCCTCTCTCTCTCTCTCTCTCCTCCCCCCCTCTCTCTCTCTCTCTCCTCCCCCCTCTCTCTCTCTCTCTCTCTCTCTCCTCTCTCTTTCTCCTCCCCCCCTCTCTCTCTTTCTCCCCCCCCTCTCTCTCTTTCTCTTTCTCCTATAGTCATTCAGTTATGTGTACAAATGAAAGGAATAGGTGCAGCCACGTGACCATGGGGATACTAAAATTAGCTGAAGAAATTTAGTGTTACTCAGTGGCCACTAAAATCTATGGGCCATCATGTAATACATGCTCATCCCCAGTATTTCACAGCGAGCTTCTCAGCTTTAGTCTTTGTAAACATCTGCGTTGGTGTTTCGGTTTTCAAAGCGTTCAGGATCCGTCACACCGCAAATACCAACATGCCTGACAGACCCCATTGACTTACAGTGAGTTCCGCCAAGGTGTCTTTTTTTGATAGGAGAATATAGTGCAGCATGCTGCACCGTTTTCCCTGTCAAATTTTACGGAATCTGCGACAGCGGCCCTGAATGATGCCTCCGATGCAGATGTATCATAGGGAAGATATTGGTCATTGCTGATATACCTGTTATCTTTACAATATTTTGTATCCGTTTGTACAGCAGAGTATGGCACAGGACGGAGATGAGTGGGAACTCAGTAAGGAAAATGTTCAACCTCTTCGACATGGGAGGGATATGTCGACTCTGCAGGAGGTTCTCTCCCAGCAAGTCCATGCCAACCATAATGCCATCCTGCAAAGGAAACAGTGAGTAATTCACTAAACAGACAATAACTACTACATCAGGAGAGTCCAAGGAGGAGTCATTACCGTGTATACACCTGTATATTGTATCAGCATGTTACAAACCGTTCCTCCAGTTACTTCTCCACTGGCAATAAATATGTATGTTCTGGGGAGGGTAAAATAACATGAGTTAGGCTATGTTCACACTTCAATAATTTATTTTCCGGTTCTCCGTGACAACCCGGATAGCATAGTAAACCGTAAAATCTGATGGACCCATCGTGAGTTAATTGGATCTATCCGGATCCTTTGCAAAACGGATTCATCATTTCCATCATCGTTCACATAAAATGTAAGCCATGATACTAGTGTCAAGTCCGAATTTCAGGGTAGCTTCCTTCTCCCTGTTATTCCACACCGAATAACCACCTCTGTAAATTGAAAGCTGAAGGCATGCCTGGAAAGAAGTAAACCAGCCAAAGAGATGTTGGTACACAGCTTTCCTCAGATAGGACAGGAAGCGAACTAACTTTATTCAGAACAAAGAAACACAGGAAAAGACACATGCTCCCTCACTAGGGATGTGGGAGTGCCCAAGCCCCCACCGGCTTCTCAGCTGCAAGTTCTTCTGTACACTCTTCTTGCATTCCAGGGGGCGGTGTCTTCCATAGGTGTGTCCGTCATGAACAAAGAACTTGTTATATATATATATCAGTATATTACACAAAGAACTGAAATGTATATACATATGTGTGAGGATAATATTTTTGCAAACAATATACATGGTAATGATCCCTGACACTAGTGTGAACATACTCAAGTCCGCATGTGACTTACCCACGTGCTCTGAGTGACATGTAAGGCCTTGTAGTCCCACAACGGCTGTAGTGTCACCGGTTGGAGACCTCCGCCTTAGAGCTCCTGTAGAATCTCCGTACCGAAAGTCTGCAGCGTTTTACGCAAGATAAGTTGAAATGCTGCAAATTGAGAATCTGCGCCGCGGGTCAATTTCTGCAGCATTTATGCAACATGTGCGGGAGCTGTAAGTGCCTATTCACCAGAATGTTCCTCGGCCATGTGCTTAGGTGCCATGGGCTCCTCCGTTTAAAAATTTACTAACAAAACTAAAATGGTCACAAATGCAACAAAAAATAAATTGTTTCCATCTGAAGCCGTCTTACAACGAGATCCTCCACGTCTTTGTAGTATATGATTATATAGGGGGATCAGTGGATGAAGGATCTATAGTGACATGAAATAAGCGCCTAAAAAAGCTGAGATGTGTAACCAATATTTGTATTGCCAAAACATGGAGGGATAATGTTTTGGTTCTTTATTCATTTAGTTCTTTTTTTTTTTTAAGGGCCTTTGAATTGGAACTTCACTTTTACACTGGAGATGATCCTTTGGATGTTTGGGACCGGTATGTCAATTGTTGATGGACTCTTCTATAACAGTAATGATATTTAGGTTGGCTAATAGTTTGTTGGTGCATTGTAAGTGAGCACAGGATAGATGGGTGCTTGTATGGAGAGAAGTTTTTATTTTGTTTCATTTCAATTTTACAGAAAAAAAATCACCTAAAAGAAAGTTGTTTTCATTGACCGTCATATTGCACTTATTTGTATGAGGTCGAGTTACAAGAGTCATTACTAAGCATATGGGGATTATGGAAGAAGGATAAAGGAGGGGGTTTACAGCATGACTTGGTGGAGCAGCCATGGGGGATGAAATCCTGTAAAGCATAATCATTACATTGCTGTCCTTATTTGAGAATATTGTGGCCCCTCTGTGGGGACTGCTTTTTCTGTCAAGAATGTCATAATCTTTAAACCTTTGATTTGTGAATGGGTAGGACGGAGCTCCAGAAAAGTGCCATTTTTTTTATTTTTTTTTAGAAGACTTCATAGATAAGTGACCTGGAAAAGGTTTTATGCATCTGTTTTATGCCGAGAAAGTGGAAACCATTACCCTAAACCCATGTGAGCAGGACTTCTCAAACTCCATCATATGATCCTTTTCTTAACTGCTGACTGGCTAAGAGGGATCATGTGATCACATAACCAGGAAGTTCTTGCTTTTCAGTCCCTCTTATTGGCACTTTGGGTGTTTAGTGGAGGTCATTGTGCCCACTAGTATAACTCTATCATTTTTTTTATTTTATTCATAGAGGTTTTCATTTTAAAGTGGTTGTACAGGATAAGGAAATCATGGCTGCTCAACATGGCGCTGAGCTGCAGTACCACACACAACCTGTGGGCGGCTGTAGCAGTGTTTTTTGGAAGAAAGCCGCCATGTTTTTATGATCCTGTGCAATCCCTGTGCTAGCTATCGGATTGTTAAAAACCGTTCTCATACTTGAACTTATTCTATGTTGTAGGTATATAAAATGGGCAGAACAAGCATATCCCCAGGGAGGTAAAGAGAGCAACTTGTCTCCACTGCTAGAGAGAGCGGTCAGGATATTCCACCAAGAGCAGAAGTATTATGGGATCTGCGCTATCTCAATATTTGCCTCAAGTTTGTAAGTTCAGCAAAATAATTTCTCATTTTCTTTGTAAGGCTATGTTGACACCATGTAATCCATTTAACGGCATATGTGCAATTGGATTAAATTACAGTGAATTAACATGGATGCACATCAATTTCCATCACTTTTTAAGCATATCAGTTTTTCTTTGTTCTATAAAAAAGACCCCCCCCCCCCCCACACACACACACCAGCAAAGCAAAACCGAAAACAGATGCTGTTTCACAAATTCCTGATGTGTGAATATAGCCTAATAGAATACAGACACCTTTTATGTAAAAAAAAATATATTATATTTTTACAGGTTAGTGGTTACCTGGAGTTAAATAAAAAAAAAAAAAAAAAGTTGCAAGCTGTAATCCTCAATCCTTCATTCACTTTCACACCCCTGATATTCACTTTTTTTTTTTTTTTTCATGTCCCTCCCAGGATTACATGCTGGATGTTGAGGTCTGATTCCAGGATGCTGCAGCATTCACTATCTCATGTATCAGCACAGGTTCATTTCTGTACTGCTTTCTCTTTCTACAGCTCATGAGGGATCTCTTCTCCCTTGTGCTGACCAGCACTGATGCTGAGGAGGCTGATTTTCCCCCTACCTTCCCCAGCAGACTCTGCCGTGGGTTCTTTTATATACTGATTTACAGCCTGTGTGCTTCACTCCCTGCAGACTGCCATGTGTGCTCTTTATTTTCACCCTATACGAACAGCCTGTGTGATCTGCCCTTCCTGGATACTTTCCTCACTCTCTACACTCTGATCTGCCATGTACAACCTTCTTCTCCTCCTCCTCCCTACTGTTATATCTAACACTAAGAAAAGTGAGGGTGTAGAGCAAAGAAAGCAGGTGTCAGCACCCGTCCGCAATAACTTTTGCCTTACTGCGCTGGGTTTATAGGTTTGAATCCGACCAAGGACAACATTTGCATGGAGTTTGTATGTTCTTCCCGTGTTTGCGTGGGTTTCCTCCAGGCACTCCCGTTTCCTCCCACACTTCAAAATCATTAGGCTTATTTGGAATGTAGATTGTAAGCTCCAATGAGGACCGGGACCGATGTGAGTGATTACTATATACAACACTGTAGAATAAGTTGGCGCTATACAAATGAATAAAATACATGAATAAGCAGCAGGACAACCAGCTATGTAAAGGAGTTAAACAGACTCTACAGCAGCAAAATGGTAGGGTTTTTAACGGACTCTTTTGAGAGTTGTTTAATTTTGCATCTAGGAAGCAAATCAATTATAAAATTTCATTGCAAAGGTGTCCAAAGCCTTTAATTGAAAGCCTAGATCAGAATTCCGTGTTTATTCGGGCATATGGATGTCATTGAGATGGGACTCCCGGTCAGGCCCCTCCACTAGGAGCCAGAGCAGAGAGCCACTGCACAGAGCGGTTTTGTGCAAGTGACATTGCCCAAATAAGTACTCTAGCCCTGGGTAAGCTCCTGACGTAAAGAGAACCTGTCACCTGCCCATACAGGTGCAGCATGTAATGGGAAGGGGTGCGCAAACCCTGGGGCACTTTACATTTTTTTCCTTTCCTCCTCTGTTATTTAGATATTGGTACCATTTATATTTAAATAACCCCCTGAATGGTCAATGGGGCGTGTATTTGGCAAGGGGGCGTGTAACGTTGCCGCTACGGACCGTGCCACAGCAAGAGCTGGAGTGAGGATAGAGCGCGCGTACATGTGTGCGTGCATGCACACTTTCACACTCTCTCTTAAAGTTCTCGCCAGACAAACGACAAGACTGATCTCTTGTCTGCCGTGAGCGAGTGTGCTTAGCACAGAGCTGCGTGCGTGCGCTCGCACACTCCTCTCTCCAGCTCTTGCTATGGCACTGTCCGTAGCTGATTGGACAGTGTCACAGCGATGTTACACGCCCCCTTGCCAATTACACACCCAATTGACAGTTCAGGGGGTTATTTAAAAATCGGGTGCCAAATATAATGCCACCAATATCTAAATAACGGAGGATAGGAAAAAAAAATTTTTTTTCAGAGTGCACCGAGAAAACGAAAAATCACTGTTAACGTGACACTTCCTCTTCTATCCGCCCCTAGAACGATATGTCCTTTCTCTTGTGTCTTCTGTGGCTCTTTCAGGAACGCTCCCTTATGCGAATGTCACAGGTCATGTGACGCATCGTCCACAAGAAGTCACAGGAGGAGTAGCCTTTAGGATGCAGGCAAATAAAGTTTGTGCTCAGATGAAAAGCCAGCAGAGGAAGGGATATTTACAAAACGGCAGGGGTCGGTGAAAACTCAGACGGGGGAGGGAATAGCAGATGATGGGGAATCATGGGAAACTGAGGGACCACCTAATTCAGAGTAACAGGGAATGTAAACAATGGCCCAGTGGGAATTACCATTATTTGCAGAAACTTTCACAGAAAACTACTCGTGAGGAACATGTGAGTATTTTTTAGTCTAATGCAGGTTTTTTTTTATTGAAGTCCGATAACCCCTTCAATGTTAACTTTTGTCGGACATCAGGCTGTAAAATTTCATTTATACTTGTAAACCTGAGATGATGGGTGTAGTAAACGTAAACCTAATGTACAAGATTTTACATCCTTCTCATAAAATATATAATATATACACGTTTTTGTACAGAGCCTGTAGACTTGTACAGCTATTTACACAGCCAAGGTATTGGTACTCTACACGCACAACTCTATATCACCTGGGCAGAAGAGTATGAAGCCAGAGGCCAGTGGCGTAACTACCGCCGTAGCAGCAGTAGTGGCTGCTACGGGGCCCGCGGCATGAGGGGGCCCGTGTCGCCCGCCGGCACGGTCCCCCACCATGGCCGGAGGCTCCGCTAGCAGCCGCTGTGGCTGCTACAGCGGGACGCCACTGAACACTACGGCAGAGCAGGGAGGTATCTCCCCGCTCTGCCATTAACTGGTTCCCGACCGCTGGCTGTATTTTTACGGCCAGCGGTCAGGGTCCTTAAAACCCGAGCCATAGACTTTCTACGGCTCGGGTTTTAACTTGCTGCCCGCGCGATCGGGCAGCTGAATGTCGGGTCTCCGGCTGTCAGTGACTGCCGGGGACCCTGAGGAGAGGATAGAAGCAGCTTTCGCTGCTTCTGTCTTCTCTGATCACTTGTACACAGCGCTGAATGCGTGCTGTGTACAGGAATAGAGACAGCAGCAGCGCCGCTGTCTCTATTCCTCCCGGTGATCATGTGACTGGTCACATGATCGCCGGGTGCCGTTAGTGGCAGACTGCTGCTGGGTCTTACTAGACCGAGCACAGCCCTATTAGTGACAATCGTCACTATGAGAGGGCTGATTTCCCCTGTAACTGGGGCTGCTGTGCAGCTCCAGTTACAGTGGAAAAACATGGTGTAAAAGAAAGAAAAAATATATATAAAGTTCCCCAAAGGTCTTCTTTGACCATTGGGGGACAGACCATAGTAATAAAAAAATAATAAAGTAAAGTGCAAAAAAAATGTAAATAATAAATACACATAAAATACCCACCCAAAAAAAAAAACAGTTCCCCCCCGCCCATCATTGCTGTAACGCTAGCGCTGACCCAATTAACCTAATATAGACATGTAATATATTAAAATTTACGGTAGACAATGACGATCACAAATAAAAGGTCTATTTTAGGGTAAAACTATGTTATTACCAAAAAAAAAATAGCTGAAATGTAAAAAAGCTTATTTTTTTACTATTATTTTCAAACTTTATGAATAAAAATTCTAAAATAGCAAAAAAGGTGTGTATAAAAACGATAAAAATTAAACCTGCATTGTCTATGGAAAAAACATCGCAAAAATCACGTCGTTCGCAAAAACAAATAAAAAAGTTATAGCCATTTAACGAACACGTGCTAAAAAGGGCTAAACGGTGTCTGGTCCTGAAGGCGCAAAATAGAGCAAAAGACATGTATCCCCTATCCACAGGATAGGGGATACATGTGTTATCGCTGGAATTGATAGGGAGAACGGGGGACTGAAAGTCCGCTGAAGTTCTCCATCACAAACCTCGGACTTCCGGGTTCTGTGTCGGCAGCTCCGTAGAAATAAATGGAGCGCCGGTCGCGCTTGTGCGCATGCGTGACCAGCGCTCCTTTCATTTTTATTGAGCTGCGCAGACGCCGGAAGTCAAAGGTTTTTCATGGAGAAGTTCAGGGGACTTTCAGTCCCCCGTTCTCCCTATCGCTGTCAGCGATCACTCTTGTATCCCCTATCCTGTGGAGATCCTGTGGAGAGGGGATACATGTATTTTGTAGGACACACTGTAGGTCGCATTTTTTTGGGAGGGGGGACGCTGTATGGCGTTCCCTACAGGGGGGGGAACGCTGTATGGCGTTCCCTACAGGGGGGGGGGTGGCTGTATGGCGTTCCCTACAGGGGGGGAGCTGTATGGCGTTCCCTACAGGGGGGCTGTATGGCGTTCTCTACAGGGGGGGGCTGTATGGCGTTCTCTACAAAGGGGGCTGTATGGCGTTCCCTACAGGGGGGGCTGTATGGCGTTTTCTGCAGGGGGGCTGTATGGCGTTATCTACAGGGGGCTGTATGGCATTATCTACAGGGGGGCTGTATGGCGTTCTCTACAGGGGGATGTATGGCGCTATCTACAAAGGGGGGGCTGTATGGCGTTATCTACAGGGGGGGCTGTAAAAAAGGCACTATCTACAAGAGGGGGGGGGTTGTGTGACACCCAGGAGAGGGGGGGCCCCAGTCAAAAGTTTGCTATGGGTCCCAGTCTTTCCTAGTTACGCCCCTGATCGTGTTCTTTACTTGCTCTTATTAAGCCTTGCCAGGGGTGCAAAGATGGCAGACCTGAGGGCCTACATTAGTCCTCCAAGCTGCAATGACGACCATTGGCACCCCACAATCGCAGGGGGGCAATGGGCCGTCAGAGATGGCCACCCCCATCTTTCTAATGGCTTAGTTACCGCAGTTACTATTGACCTCAGCATCTAAGGGGTTAAACGAGTGGGATCGTAGTAATCTACGATTTCGCTCATCGCAGTGAACTGTCAGTTGTAACATACAACCAACACCAGCAAATTATGGAGTGAGCTCAGTCCGTGACCCCACTCCATACTTCCCTCCTGGCCTACACCGTATATATACACGTTGGTTGTCGTGGAAGGGTTATGCTGCAATAAAGCAGATCTTCCCTTACAAAAACTAATGACGTTTTGGCAACCAAAGGTGCCCCCCTCAGCATCAGAGCCCCATAGCAGCTTCTATGGCTACTAGGGCTATAGTTATGTCCATGTACAGGGGGAAGATTTGACAGTAACACTACAGGTGATGTATTATCACAGTATACATCTAGTATTTGGATAAAATAGAATGACCTACCAGTCCCCAGACATTAGTAGATACGGGTCACTAAGCAAATCATGGTGATTCCAAGTACCAGGCTCAGGACCAACACCTAGAAGAGGAGGAGAGAGAATAAGGAGGTTAAAACGTGGCCAGGTGCGGTGGATTCACTGCTTGTACACAATGCATCTTAAAGGGTTTATGCGGGGACTAAAAATTATTAGCAGTGTTCTCACTGCATTATGTGATGTCACGGTTTGTGGGTATGTGGACCCACCAGGCCGCACCGCCATAGCAGCGAGGCAGCTGGCAAAATAACAGGGAACCCCAGAAATAGAAAAGTCCCGCACAAGGGTACCAGGATAGTCCAGACAGTGGCCGCAGCTCTGGCACGGATGGAGGTAGGTAACACAGGACGTGGCGGATGACACAGGTGCAGTAGACACGACTCCAACTAGTAGGCACAGGAACAAGAACACAGTACGGGATACAGGAACGGGTAACAGGGCACGGGTAACAACTGGAACGGGAAACAGTAAGGGACCATTTGAAAGACAGACTTGGGGTATACTAACAATGCTCAGGCAAGGATCAGATGGGTTGGGCCCTTCTTATAGTCCAGGAAATCATGTGTGTTGATGATGGTGATTTCCTACATGTGCGTGCACTGGCCCTTTAAGAGAGGGCACGAGCGTGCGCGCGCACCCTACGGGACAGAGCAGATCGTAGCAGAAGTGAGCGCTGGCGTCTCCTGGGATCCAGATTCAGATCCATGGCTGCGGGCGTCAGGTGAGTGGACCCGATGGCCCTGGACGCTACAGTATCCCCCCCTCTTACGCCCCCTCTTCTTGGGACTAGAGCGAGAGAGGAACTTCTTAACAAGAGCAGAGGCATCAAGGTTCTCCTCCGGCTCCCAGGACCTCTCCTCAGGACCAAACCCGCTCCAGTCCACCAAATAGAAAGTCCTTCCTCCTACCCTCTTGCAGTCCAGGATCTCCCTCACCTCGAACACATCAGAAGAACTGCTGGGAGCAGTTGTGGAACAGGAAGTCTTGCTGTAGCAGTTCAGGACCACTGGTTTCAGGAGGGACACATGAAAGGAGTTGGGGATTCTGAAGGTAGGAGGCAGCCGCAGTTTATAGGAGACATGGTTAATCTGTTGCCGAATCTCAAAAGGACCGAGAAACCTGGGAGCAAACTTGTATGAAGGCACCCTCAAACGAATGTTCCATGAGGACAGCGAGACTTTGGTACCTGGAAGATACTGCGGCGGCTCTCTTCTTGTATCCGCTTTTCGCTTCATGCCCGGGTCTGTTGCCAGATTTACAGGAAGTCCCCAAATGCAGAGTCAGCAGCGGGTATCTGAGAAGTAGTAGACACTGGAAGAGGGACTCTAGGATGTTGACCGTATACAATGTAAAACGGAGTGGAAGTGGTGGACTCGCTTGTGTGGTTGTTGTACGAGAACTCGGCCCATGGAAGAAGTTGTACCCAGTTATCATGCTGTAAGGAAATGAAGTGACGGAGATAATTCTCCATGATCTGGTTGATCCTCTCGACTTGTCCATTGGACTGGGGGTGATAGACTGTGGAAAAGTCCAATATCACATCCAGGAGTTTACAGAGAGCCCTCCAGAACCTCGAGGTAAACTGAAACCCCCGATCGGACACAATGTGAAGGGCAAGCCATGCAAGCGGTAGATGTGCTGGATGAAGAGATTCGCCATTCGGGGAACAGAAGGTAGGCCGGTCAGCGGGATAAATTGTGCCATCTTCGAGAACCGGTCCACCACCACCCAGACAGTGTTGCATCCTGCTGAGGGAGGAAGGTCAGTGACAAAGTCCATCACAATGTGCTGCAAGGTGGCATTGGGTATAGGCACAGGTTGATGGAGGCCGGCAGGCTTGGAGTTAGTAACCTTGTTAGAAGCACACACCGTGCAAGAAGAGACAAAGTCCACAACATCCTTGGGCAGCATGGGCCACCAAAAGTGACGAGCAATCAGGTCTCGGGTTTTACGAACACCAGGGTGCCCAGCCAGTTTAGAACTGTGTCCCCATCGGAGAATTCTTCTCCTGCCTGCTAATCGAACAAAAGTCCTCCCCGGAGGGATGTCTCTAACCTGCAAAGGATTGGCAGTGATAATGCAGGACGGGTCTATGATAGTTTGAAGAGACTCCACCGTGTCATCCGTTTCAAATGACCTGGACAGGGCATCGGCCCTCACATTCTTGTCAGCGGGACATAGTGGAGCACAAATTGTAAACGGGTGAAGAACAGCGGCCACCTGGCTTGAAAGGGATTTAGTTGTTGAGCGGACTGAAGGTAGGTGAGGTTCATGTGGTCGGTGTAGATTAGGATGGGGTGAGCTGCGCCCTCCAGCAGATGTCTCCACTTCTCCAGAGCCAATTTGATGGCCAGTAGCTCCTGATCCCCAACAGAGTAAATGCGCTCTGCAGAAGAAAAAAGTCTCGAGTAGTAGCCACATACTACTGCCTTTCCTTTGGGGCTCCTCTGGAACAGAAGTGCGCCTGCACCAACATAAGAGGCGTCCACCTCCAAAGAAAACTGTATATATAAGTCAGGATTATAGAGGATTGAGGCAGAAGTAAAGGCTTTTTTGAGACTAAAAAATTTGGACTCTGCCTCTGGGGTCCACACCTTGGCGTTCACACCGTTCTTGGTAAGGGTGGAAATAGGAGATGTCAGTGATGAGACGTTTGAGATAAACTGCCGGTAGAAATTGGCAAATCCCAGGAAACGCTGTATGGACCTCAGACCTTGAGGACGTGGCCACTCCAGGACAGCTCTCACTTTCTCAGGATCCATCTTGAGACCTTGATCCAATATGATGTAGCCCAGGAAGTGCAGAGAACTCCTCTCAAAGACGCACTACTCCAGCTTGGCGTATAAATGTTTCTCCCTTAATCGTAGTAGAACTTTACGGACATGCCTCCGATGAGTCGTCGGATCTGGGGAGAAAATCAAAATATCATCGAGATAAACAACAACACAGATATAGAGGAGATCTCGGAAGATATCATTAACGAGTTCCTGAAACACTGCAGGAGCGTTACACAGTCCGAAGGGCATCACTACGTATTGGTAGTGCCCGTCACGGGTGTTAAATGCCATCTTCCATTCGTCGTCACCCTGGCGGACCGGAGCGGAAGTGAGATGGGGACCAGCGCTCACAGATCCATGGCTGTGGGCGTCAGGAGGTGAGTGGAACCGACGGCCCGCGGCCATAGATGCTACATGTGAGTAAACTCGCTAATATACATTCCCGTCCCCCTTGGTGCTGTTTCTGAGATTTTCATAGATTTTTATAGCGCTGATGAGGAACCGGAAGTCTAGTTGTACAGTCTTCTTTGGTGACGACACGACTCTTCGTCATGTGATCGGCCCCGCTGTACTCTATGTACTCGCTGTACTACTGCTCCTGCAGTATACGGAGCACAGCGCCGCTCTCTGAGAGGTTCCTCTGAGAGGTTCCTGTTGTTTCTCCTTTGCTTTATCCAATGCTAAAAACGAATAATGTTTTTTTTTTTTTAAATGCAAGCCCCTCAGTTGGAGTCACTGGGACCCAACACTAGAATTTAATCTGATTTGACAGATTATGGCACCATTTTCTATGGGGAACTTAAGGTGGTTATTTTGGTATTCCCATACTGTTTTTTGACACAGACCACCTATCTAAACATTGCTACAGACAAATCCACCTCTTCATGGTAAAGGTATTCTCTAATGCCAGTGCTGTCTTACAGCAGGATAATGCCCCCGCCACACTGCAAAAATCGTTCAGGACTGATGTGAGGAACATGACAAAGAGTTCAAGGTGTTGACCTGGCCTCCATATTCTTAATTCAATCGATCATCTGTGAGATGTGCTGGAAAAACAAATCCAATCCATAGAGACCCCTACTCACAACTTACAGGACTTAACCCCTTAATGACGAAGGCTAGGTTCGGCCTTAAGGATCAGAGCCCATTTGTCTATTCTGACATGTGTCACTTTATGTGGTAATAACTTTGGAATGCCTTTATTTATCCAAGTGATTCTGAGACTGTTTTCTGGTGACACATTGAACTTTATGTTAGTGGTAAAATTTGGTTGATACATTCAGTGAAAAACAGAAAAAATTACAGAAAATGTGGTGTAAGGCATATGTTTATACCACACAAAATAGTTATTAATTAACAATTTGTTTTTTTAAATAAAGGATTTAATATTGAAAAAAGGTTTTTTATACAACTGTTTTTTTTTTTGTCTCACTAGGTGACTTGAAGTCAGGAATCCCTGGTCGCTATTCTAATACACTGCACTACATGCGTAGTCTAGTGTAAAAGTGCTGTCAGTTACTCACTGACAGCAAACCTAAGGCAGGACAAACTAGGCTTCCGTAGATGACAAACCCGGAGGCCATTGTTAGGCCTCCTGTTGCAGTAACATGATGGAATAGAACGTCAAGGAGCAGGAAGGGGTTAAAGGATCTGCTAACGTCTTGGTGCCAGATACCACAGGACACTTTTAACCCCTTAGTGACCAGCCCATTTTAGGCCCTAATGACCAAGCTATTTTATTCGTTTTTCTATAGTCGCATTCAAAGAGCTATAACGTTTTTATTTTTTCGTCTACATAGCTGTTTGAGGACTTGTTTTTTGCGGGATTAGTTGTGCTTTTTAATAGCACAATTTTTGGGTAGATATAATTTTTATATTAACTTTTATTAACCCTTTTGGGGGGGATTATAAAAAAAAACTGAAATTCCGCCATTGTTCTATGCGTTTTTAAATTGACGCCGTTCACTGTGCGACGTAAATAACTTGTTAGCTTTATTCTATGGGTCGGTACGATTACGGCGATACCACATATGTAGAGGTTTTTTTATGTTTTACGACTTTTGCACAATAAAAACACTTTTGAACTAAAATTATTTGCTTTTGCATCGTCGCTTTCCAAGAGCCGTAATTTTTTTATTTTTCCATCAATGTAGTGATTTTTTGGGCTTGTTTTCTGCAGGACAAGACGTAGTTTTGAATGGTACTGTTTTGGGGTGCATGGGACTTATTGATTCATTTTTATTATGACTTTTTTGGGGGGCAATGGAAAAAAAATGCAATTTCGCCATGGTTTTTTGCGTTTTTTTTTTTACGCTGTTCACTTTGCGGTTTAAATTACATATTTACATTATTAATGGAGTCATTACGGTCGCGGCGATACCACATATGTGTACTTTTTTTTTTTTTTTACACTTTTACTAAATAAAACCACTTTTTATGGAAAAAAATGATTTTATTTATTTTTTTACTGTACTTTTTATTAATAATCTTTATTTCACTTTGATGACTTATTTTATTAGTCCCACTAGGGGACTTTACTGTGCGATATTCCGATCGCTGCTATAATGCTCTGGTATACTTCGTATACAAGAGCATTATTGCCTGTCAGTGTAAATCTGACAGGCAATCTGTTAGGACGTGCCTCCGGCGCGTCCTAACAGGCATATGTCCAGGGCAGACCTGGGGGCTTTTATCAGGCCCCCGGCTGCCATGACACCCCATCGGAGACCCGCGATTTCATTCGCGGGCCGCCGATGGGTGACAGAGGGAGCGTACTCCCTCTGTAAACAAAGTTAAATGCCGCGGTCGCTATTGACGGCGGCATTTAACGGGTTAAACGGCCGCGATCGAAGTAAACTTCGATCGCGGGCGTTGGAGCAGGAGCTCAGCTGTCATCAGACAGCAGAGCCCCGGCTCCTGCCTGCACGGGAGACCCGTGCAGGACTTAGACTAGGCTGACGTGAAAAGGCGTCAGCCTAGCCTATAGCCCATTAGTGACCGACGTAAAAAGGCGTATTAGTGGTCACTAAGGGGTTAAAGATCTTCTGAAATCCATGTCCCAACGGGTCAGAGCTATTATGGCAGCACTAGGAGGACTACACAAGGCAGGTGGTTTTAATGTTATGTCTGGATGGTGTATATGTTAGTAATTAATTTCTATTCATTTGTACATTGATGGAAATTAGGGTATGTTCACACGCAAACTCAAAAATATCTGAAAATACAGAGCTGTTTTCAAGGTTTTCAGCGTTTTTTACGGCCGTTTTTGGAGCTGTTTTTAATATTGTCTAGGAAAAACGGCTCCAAAAGCGGCCCAAGAAGTGACTTGCACTTCTTTTGTGAACATACCCTAAAAAAAGAGTAACTTTTCTGTGCTTTTTATTTTTACAATTTATATCAATCACCCTAAATATTGTAATCTTGGGGCCTACATTGCTCCTATGTAAACATGGGAACGCCACCATTCTCACCAGTTTTAAGGCGTAATGTAAGTCTTAGGCCAAAACGTAGTAGTAGTCGAAACGCCAATCCAACCGAGATGGAATATGAAATATCCAAGATAGAAGGGAGTCCCAGGCATAAAATAAGATAAGATAACTTTATTAATCCCCGAAGGGAAATGCCAGTATCACATAAATGGATTCTGGGAAACGGCATCAGGGATATTTTATTATTAGGTCTCTGTGCAGATTTAGATTCTGGCGTCCAAGGTGAAGATGATGAAGAAGACTAGGTGGTACTGTAGACAAAACAAAAAATAATCAGACCAGACGATAATCACTCAGCAATATACTGGTGCCGAAGCTCCAGCCATGATTTCACAAACATACTATAGATGTCAGTGATCATACCTGTACTGCTGGTGTTTCTTCTTCTGTACCACAGCTATTGGTACTTCTCTCCTCCTCTTTCTTTGAAAGGCATGGACGCGGCACAAGGGACAGCGTGGATTTGTCGGGATCCAATGTGCAATACAAGGCAGATGAAATATGTGAGAACATGGCAGAACGGTGACTTGCTCTCCAATCTCATAGTCCTCTAGGCATATAGTGCAGGACTGGATGTCTTCGTTTTCAGTAAAGGTTCGAGATGGGAGTCTATCAATCTGCCTGCCTCTCCTGCCTCGCCGACGTTGTCTTCTCTGCACAGGTCTGCTGTCTGTGGTCTCTGTTGTCGACTGTTGGTTGGGAAGCAGCTGACTGGTGCTTGGTGTTGGCTCCACCAGCCTGTTAGATGTTTGCTGAGGAGATCTGATTCCTTCTCTGGACGGCTGCAGGTTTGGTAGCGGCTCACTGGTGCTGGGGTCTTGTGTTGGTTCCTCCAGCCTTTCGGATCTCTCCTGAGTAGCTGATGGAGTAGACCCAGGCTGGAATTCTCCAGGAATTCTGAGCTCGGTCTCACTATTAATACGATGGCCACTTGTCGTTTCAGACTGTTCTATTGGCTCAGGTCGTAATGGGGACCGGCTTCTGTCCGCTCCTTCTTGCTGCAACCTACGGCGCGGTGGAACTTGACCACGTCTTCGTCTCCTGTCGGGGACATTGTCATGGTCTTCATCCTGCTCCACACTCTGACGCCTTTGTGAGAGATAAATCAGACAGTATCACACATGATAGGATTAGATACAATGACTCAGCAGACAGTATCACACATGATAGGATTAGATACAATGACTCAGCAGACAGTATCACACATGATAGGATTAGATACAATGACTCAGCAGACAGTATCTCACATGATAGGATTAGATACAATGACTCAGCAGACAGTATCACACATGATAGGATTAGAGATAGGGCCCAGCAGACAGTATCACACATGATAGGATTAGATACAGTGGCTCAGCAGACAGTATCACACATGATAGGATTAGATACAGTGGCTGAGCAGACAGTATCACACATGATAGGATTAGATACAGTGGCTCAGCAGACAGTATCACACATGATTGGATTAGATACACAGCTCAGCAGACAGTATCACACATGATAGGAGTAGATACAGTGGCTCAGAAGGAAGTATCAAACATGATAGGATTAGATACACAGCTCAGCAGACAGTATCACAGATTGTAAGAAGAGATACAGCCGCACACTGACACCTCATACAAGATCTATGGGAGCTATAGGACCGCCAAGCGCTGCACTGCCCAGATTATGGCTCTGCATGGTCTGTACTTGTGCACTGTTATTCCTTATGGGTTATAGATCATGTGACCTGAGGCACCAATCACAGGCCACAAACTTGAAGGTACCGTATGCAATTGGCGTCCCGAACAGTTAATTATTCAACTCAGAATTTTGGATCTTTTTAGATTTAAAAAAATATATATATTTTTGGACATTCACTATTAATACGTATGGAAAGTTGCAGGATTTTGGGTCTTTATCAGATCGGGGAATACATCTCTTTTTTGTGTTTCAGATTGTGATTTGCATTCTACAGTTCAGGACGGGTACAGGATGGCAGCGGGCAGCAGATCTCTGGAGGTCAGTGGCTTCATTGTCCTGTTTTTTCCTTTACTGTGATGGACATGTAGCAGGAGACTTGGATCCAGCAGGAGAGGTCCATGTGGCCGGCTGTCCACTCAGACAAGTAGCGGCTTATTGAGTAAGAGCCCCGGACAGGTAACAATTCCACAAATCACCGGCTGCTCATTTGTAAAACTGACTACTTGTCCTACTGTCCATTCCTGAGGAGGGATAAGAGGTCACTTACTGGATTCTCTTCTCTTTAGGACATCTATCGGCAGCAGGAATCCGCTTTTGGACTTGGACCCTTCATAAGTGAGTTTTTTTTAATAATTAGACTTTACCACAAGAAAGTGATTGATAGATGATCTCAAAATACAGTAAAATTCCTTTGTATCTGATAATCCCGAAAATTTGGTAATTTAGCACAAAACTGTACTATAATGTGGAAGACTGAAGAGAGAGAACCAGTAAGGAAATTGAAGATTGAAACTAAGATTTCTATACTTTTCTATGCCCGTCCAATAATCCAGAATATTTTAAAATAAAGCACCTTTCATGTCCCATTGATGACAGATTAAAGGAATATTTTTGTTATGTTATGACTGATCCCATTATCTGGTTGTTTTCTCTCTTCAGCTTACCCCAGCACCACGGAGGAGAGAGATCTACAGCGCCTCATCTACTGCACGAAATTCTTACCATCCCCAATCTTCAAGATGGAGGTCAGTGATCATACTGGTTATTATGTTCTCTCTATAACAGATTTGTCCATATTCTTTCTATAGATGGAAAAATGTTATTGGAACGTTTCAATAGACAATTGACTGAATATTTTATCTTCTTAGCGCCTCATGCCAACGAACCGCGAAGCTCAGAGGAAATATCTGCCATGGCCGTGGGATGAAGAAGAGCCCAAACCTACATCAAACCATCTGTGTGAGGATCTGAAGGAAGAGGAGGTCAAGAAGGAGGAAGGAGAGGCAGAAGAGCGCAAGGAGGAGCAAGTGCACGAAGACCATGAGGAGGAAGACAAGGAGGAGGAAGACAAGGAGGAGGAAGACAAGGAGGAGGAAGACAATGAAGTGGAAGACATGGAGGTTGATGAGAAATCAGACAACGAGGATGAGGAAGAAGAGAGTGTGGTTGAAGAGAAAGAGGAGGAGGAGGTAGAGAAAACGGTTAAAGAGCAAGAAGAAACCAAGGAAGAAGTCAGCATGGCGATGAGAAGAATTCAGTGTCAGACAGGAAGAAGAAAGAAAAACCGCCAGCATTCCTTCCTCCGTGATATGATGAAGAACATCAGAGGGAAGAGGAACATCATCTGGACCATCCTCCTCAGACCAATGAGAAGATGAAGACTTGTATGGAAACATCTTAACTGTTATTACATCAACAGCAACGACAGTAATATTAATAATATGACAATAATAATATTAATAATTGTTAGATTAAAAAGGTCAGTCATATTAATATTGGTAGCAAGAGTGCAGTAATATTAGAAATAGTATAATAATAAGAGAGTAATAACAAAAATAATTATATAATAATAGCAGCAGCTTTGATCCAGGGTTCTCGGACTGATCGCCTTTTCCCGGGGTCAAGAAGGAATTTTCCCCCTGTGACACGAATTGGCTGAATGTGCCCAGGGATTTCGCCTTCTTCTGGATCAACAGCTTTAGGAATAGGGACTTAGATATTAGTGATAGCAATAGTAGTATCATTATATTATTATTAACAACACCAAAGTAATACTAACAATATAAGAATTAAATGTAATTTCATTATAATTTAGGTTAATTACCTATAATAATTAGTAAACTGTAATAGGAATTAGCAGCTTTGATCCAGGGTTCTCGGACTGATCGCCTTTTCCCGGGGTCAAGAAGGAATTTTCCCCCTGTGACATGAATTGGCTCAAATTGTCCAGGGTTTTTCGCCTTCTTCTGGATCAACAGCTTTAGGAATAGGGATATAATAAATATAAATAAGAAAATAACAATAAAAATGTTAGTAATATTAGTAGTTATATAGTAGTAATAAGATAATATAAAAAATAGAATAAACTCATTAAAAAAATAATTATAGTATAGTCTTATTAAAAATGTGCAATAGAAATATCACAATAATAATAATAATAATAATAATAATAATAATAATCTAATAATAACAAATTAATATAATAATAACATATTTAGGTAAATTAACTATAAAATAAAGTAAACTATAATATTTAGCAGCGAGTTTGATCCAGGGTTCTCGAACTGATCGCCTTTTCCCGGGATCAAGAAGGAATTTTCCCCTTGTGGCATAAATTGGCCGAATGTGTCCAGGGTTTTCGCCTTCTTCTGGATCAACAGCTTTAGGAATAGGGATCTCATAGTGTTAGGGTAATAATGATAGCAGTAATATAATCCTAGTAATATTATATTAGTAATTATAGGGTAATAATGGTAGGAAATAAATTACAATTTATAAACATAACTTTGAGTCTTCTCCTTTTTTTTCTCTTGGAAAGTACTGATTCTACTTGCTGGCAGGGAGTCTTAAAGGCAATGTTACCTGGGAAAATGTATACAAAATACCGGTACTCCAGAAGGAGGAAAACGGTCTGTCTAGTGCCACCTATAGGTGACTATTCTGTAACCTAATGCCCGAAAGTTTCTAGAGACTTGAAACAAGATTTGGGTTAATAGCCAAACTAGAGTCACCCTATTGTAGACAGCACAATTGAGTGAGATTCCTTTAAAGCAGCTCTGGGAAGGTACCTATAGGTGGTCCTATAGAGACAGCTTGCCCTTTTTTCCCCCGTAATGAATAAAAAAAAGTTACCGGTGGTAGGTTAGCAATAGGTTGGGGACAGATGTTAGATAGCATAGCTGCAAGATCAGACTACATAGTGTTTACTTGTAGTCTGTTACCATGGAGACACAGGCCTGACATAAAACGACATTCTTAATCAGGACTATTTGCAAAGTTGCTTAATTTTACATTTTAGATGCTTTGGGACAGTACAAAAAATAGTGGTAAAGGTGTACATAGCCTTTAAACTCAAAATATCCGCATATTTATTATAATCCTAATATTTATTAGTTCTAGTTTTAGCTTTAAACATTTAATTTTTAGGGCATCAAACTTCTATAAAGAATTATTAAATAAAATATTTTTATAGAGGATGCAGCTTTGTTTTTTTTGATACAGAGCTCCATACATATAGTTCTAGAGGTCAATAATGCAATTCTTCAGCCACCACTAGGGTCTTACCATATACAAATGTATACACCTCCAAATAAATAAGTGCAAAATATGCTCCCTCTAGTGGTGACTTTAGGCAGCTAGAATTTAATCACATTAAAGGGGTTGTCCACTACCGGTCATCAGTATATGATCTGTGGGGGTCTGACACCCGGGCCCCAGACCGATCAGCTGCTCCGGCTGCATGCAGGCATCAGATGTCATTGCACAGTATGCAATGTATGGGGCTGGAAGCAGTTGGCTCCATACATTGAATAGTGGCCGAGCTGCAGCTCTGCTCCTATTCACTTGAATCTGCCGCTATTTCGTGACCGGAGCCATCTGCTTCCGGCATGGACGTCCGGTGCCCGCAGGCAGCCGTAGCAGCTGATCGTGCGGGGTCTGGGTGTCAGACCCCCACAGATCATATACTGATGACCTATCCATTGGATAATCTGTCTGGTAGTGGACAACCCCTTTAAGGGTAATTCAACAAAACAGCCCCCTTTGTAAATGTATCCCCTGGATATCCAGCTGCTTAAACTACCCACGGTCACCTACAGTCAGTACATGAGTCAGTATAACTAGAGGTACAATTTAAAGGGGCTTTTAAAGTGGCCTGATTTGGGTCTGCAATAAATTAGCGGACCACCCAGGGTTACAGTCTATAGAAGGTTCCTTTAGTAAACTCTGCAGAAAAAAAAGAAGTAAATTTGTATGGGACATAGGAGCCTGTAGATGCAAAATGCCTGGGGCCTTAAGCCTTCTCTTTAATAATCTTTTCCAACAAAGTTGGAAGCTACAATTGTCATAAATGTCTTGTGTGCTGAAGGATTAAGATTTCGCTTCACAGGAACGAAGAGGCCGACACCTGAAAAACAACCCTATATCATTATCCTCCTCCACCAAACATTACAGCTGGCACAATGCGGTCAGGCGGGTAACGTTCTCCTGGCATTAACCAAACCCAGACTCGTCCATCAGACTCCAGATAGAGAATCGTGATCCATCACTCCACAGAACAGGTTTCCTCTTCTCCAGAGTCCAGTGGCGGCGGCTTTACACCACTCCATCTGACGCTTGGTGTTGTGCTTGGTGATGTAACACTGGCATGCAGCTGCTCGGCCCCCGTGCCATGAAGCTCCCGGGGCAGTTTTTGTGTGGATATTAATGCCAGAGGAGGTTTGGAGCTCTGCAGTTATTGAGTCAGCAGAGCGTTGGTGACTTTCATGCACTATGTGCCTCAGCCCTCGGCTCTGTAACATTACGTGGTCCCCACTTCGTGGCTGATTTGCTGTGGTTCCTATAAGCTTCCACTTTACAATAATATCACTCACAGGTGATGGTGGAATAACTTGGACGGATGAAATTTCATGAACTGACTTGTTACATCGCTGACGTCCTATTGCGGGACCGCGCTGGGATTCAGTGATCTCTTTACAACGACCCGTTCTATCACAAATGTCTGTAAAGACGACTCCATGGCGAGTGCTGGATTTTATACACTTGTAGCAATGGGACCGATTTGAATTTAATTAATAAGAGGTGTGTCCCAATACTTTTGTCCATATAGTGTATCTTACGTCTTGCTGCCAGATACTACAGGACGCCTTCAGATGTATTTTTGGTGTCCATGCATGACATGCTTTGGCAGTATGAGAGGAACTACACAATATTCGGCAGGTGGTTTTAATGTTCTGGCTGATCGGCGTCTGACCCCACATGGAGCTGTAATATGAAGGTCTGAAAAGCCCTTTATCATATGTAAGGATTCATGTAATCAATAGAAAAAGGTTTGGTTTCACCGCATCTCATTCTAGATCAATATGGTAAAAGCAGATATCCAGTTGTGATCTGAAAAATAACCTGAGTGACTACCTAGGGGTAATACCCACCTGCTATATATAGATATGTTATTTATATGTATGGAGCTTCTAGCTCTCCTGGAATCCCCATAGTCACTTGGCTCTACTGGCTGCCATTCTTCCTGATGTTGAATTTCAATATTTTCCCATAGGCCCCATGCACACGAACATAAAAAAGCCTTCAATTATGGCCCGTAATTACGGCCCATAATTACGGGCCCATAGACTTCTATTGGCCACGGGTATGCGTACGGGAAGGTGCCCGGGCCATTGAAAAATATAGAACATGTCCTATTTCAGGCCGTAATAACGGCACGGGCAGGCCCATAGAAGTCTATGGGGCTTCCGTAATTACGTGTGACGTCAGGTGACGTCAGGGGATAGTCACTGTCCAGAGTGCTGAAAGAGTTAAACATTCGGCAGTAACTGTTTCAGCACCCTGGACAGTGACTTCCGATCCCAATATAGATCAACCTGTAAAAAAAATAGACGGTCATACTTACCCAGAACTCCCTGCTTCTTCCTGCAGTCCGGCCTCCCGGGATGACGATTCAGCTCATGTGACCGCTGCAGCCAATCACAAGCCAATTACAGGCTGCAGCGGTCACATGGTCTGCCGCGTCATCCAGGGAGGTCGGGCTGCATGTCGAAAGAGGGACGTGTCACCAAGACAACGGCCGGGTAAGTATGAATTTCTTTTACTTTTACTATGGAAAGGGCTGCCCCTTCTCTCTACCCTGCACTGCTAGAGAGAAGGGGCTGCCGATTAGTGCAATTTTGAAGCGAAAACGTGCCCATAAATACGGGTGGAAAACTGGTGTCCTTTTGTACCAGTGACGCTTCCGTCGATGAAAGGCGCTGACTGAATGACAGGGAAAGTCATCCTGCCCAGCCAATCAGCGCCTTTCATAAACGCTGCGTTCAACCCCCTGGAGACCTGTGCAGGAGAGAGCAGATCTCCATGGCTGCCGGACGGCGTGGGAGCGGGAATAAGGTGAGTTTGAAATGTTTTTTGTTTTTTTTAAATTGTAATAGAAGTGTGGCTGTATCTGTGGGGGGGGGGGACTTTGTCTACACAGGGGACTTTATCTACGGGGGGTGTCTATCTACAGGGGTACTATATCTACAGGGCTGGGCTATATACAGGGGGACAATATCTACAGGGCTGGGCTATATACAGGGGGACTATATCTACAGGGCTGGGCTATATACAGGGGGACTATATCTACAGGGCTGGGCTATATACAGGGGGACTATATCTACAGGGGTTGGGCTATATACAGGGGGACTATATCTACAGGGCTGGGCTATATACAGGGGGACTATATCTACAGGGGGGCTATATACTGGAGTGGGCTGTCTATAGAGCACCATATACAGGGGTGGGCTATATAGTATATAGCCCCCTGTAGATATAGCCCACCCCTGTATATGGTGCTCCATAGATAGCCCAGCCCAGTATATAGCCCCCCTGTAGATATAGCCCAGCCCTGTAGACATAGCCCAGCCCTGTAGATATATTCCCCCTGTATATAGCCCACCCCTGTATATAGCCCACCCCTGTATATAGCCCCCCTGTGTATAGCCCACCCCTGTAGATATAGCCCCCCTGTGTATAGCCCACCCCTGTATATAGCCCCCCTCTGTAGATATAGCTCCCCTGTGTAAGCCCACCCCTGTAGATATAGCCCCCCTGTGTATATCCCAGCCCTGTGTATAGCCCAGCCCTGTAGATATGGTCCCCCTGTAGATATGGTCTCCCTGTAGATATGGTCCCCCTGTAGATATAGCCCACCCCTGTATATAGTCCCCCTGTAGATATAGCCCACCCCTGTATATAGTATCCCACAAATAGCTCCCCCAATAGTGCTCCACAGAAAGCCCACCCCTGTATATAGCCCCCTTGTACATATAGTCAACCACTGTATATAGTGCTCCACAGATAGCCCACCCTTGTATATAGTATATACAGGGGTGGGCTATCTGTGGAGCACTATATACAGGGGTGGACTATCTAGTGGAGCACTATATACAGGGGTGGACTATATGTACAAGGGGGGGGCTATATACAGGGGTGGGCTATCTGTGAAACACTATATACAGGGGGGGACTATATGCGGAGCACTATATACAGGGGTGGGCTATATCTACAGGGGGGCTACATACATGGTTGGGCTATCTGTAGAGCTCTATATACAGGGGTGGGCTATATCTACAGGGGGCTATATACAGGGGTGGGCTATCTGTAGAGCACTATAGGGGGAGTTATTTGTGGGACACTATATACAGGGGTGGTCTATATGGGGGCACTCTCTACAGGGGGCTCTATGGCAGGCACTATCTACAGGGGGCTCTATGGCAGGCACTATCTAGAGGGGGCTCTATGGCAGGCACTATCTACAGGGGGCACAGTGTGTGTGTGGGACACGGTGTATGGTGCTATTATAATTAGAGGTGCAGTGTTTGGCGCTATTATATTTAGGGGTGTAGTGTGTGGTATAATGATAACTTTATATTTATTTATAGGTGCAGAAATGTTGGAAAAGTGAGAAGCTGAAGACATGTGAGCGGCAAACTGCAGAAATGGGCTGTGACCGGGAGAAGACATCATAGAGGTCTGGACCGGATGGAGAAAAAGAACTAGAATCTGAGACGTCACCGGTGAGTCACCTAATGTAAATGTTCACTCTGCCTCTAATCAGCACTGTAGTCACTGTATGATCTGCAGCGAGATGATGGTGGTGTGATTATGATAGGATTTATTTTTTGTGAAACAGCATCTCCCAGCATATCCTCACCATTGTTCTGGCCATGCTGGGAGCTGTAGTTTTACGCCGTACACACCAGTACGGCAGGGGTTGCACTGAATTGAGCTGTATTTGTGCTGGTGTTGTATATATGTACTGAGCTTGGTTCTGGTGTTGTGTATAGAACCATATTGCTTGTGAAATGTACAAATAATTTTATGCTCGCGTTACATAAAAAGAAATGACTCGTTGATTGGTAGAGAAAACAAACACGGCGAGGGGGAAGGAGATATCGGGAAAGAGGTTGAGGGGGGGGCGCCAAACTGAATCTTTGCCCCGGGTGCTTGAGAACCTAGCTACGCCTCTGCTGTATGGCACTATTCACCTGGGCAGTGTGTGTAATATGTATGTTGGGGCTATGTGATGTTATCTGACCGCTGTATCTACTGTCTGATTGCGGTATACACTTATCTGAAGGGAGCCGCTTGGGTAAGGATCTGTAACAAGCACTCTGGTGGGCGATCAGTGGCAGGCACTCTGGGGGGCGGTCTATGCCGGTGTCTGAGGAACTACATGGAGCTTTTGAGCCTGTTGTCCTGGGTGGAGATCTCCTAAAATTTGAATCACCATTCCAGGGAAATTTTAAGCCCTACCTCGATCCACCCAGGAACACCCACAGACCCTCCCATAAACGCCTATTTTGGGTCACAATTGCATAAACCCTTGAGAGCTGTTTTGTGGGATAACAGGGGTGGTATGAACATCTTCTGGGTGTGGGCCGATTTGCCTTTTAAATCTTTGCCACGGGTCCCACAAAGTTGTTAAAATGACCCTGCATGTGGCAATAGAGCCTAGTGTAACAGTAAAGTAGTACAATAACCAATTCATAATGTATCTGTAACATTTATCTATTGAATGTTGTAACGGGGCCTGTGGATAGAGAGACTGTCATAGGGCCTACAGAGGATGGTGGGAACCCACTGTGTCATCAAGGGTCACATGGGGCTAAACCAGATAGCGGAATCTAAGGGAACCCCAGGTATTCACTACATCCCAGAGAAGTCTCCCTTAGCGATGGCCGTCGTTATGGTAAAGGAACAGCAGACGAATGCCGGGTTAGGTATAGCATAGACCGGCAGACGAGCACGGTTGGTAAAGCCAAAGGTCAGGGCAGGCGGCAGAGGTACGCCACGGGTCACTAGGAAGGTCAGGACAGGCAGCAGGCAAGGAGAGTCAAGGTAAAAGCTGAGGTCAGACACAGGAAAAACAAATAATTGATCAGATATCACTAGCAAGCTAGGAGGATCCAAATTGCTCAAGCAATGGTGGACAGGGGGAGGTTCCTTTTATACCCTGGGAGAATTAAGTAGTAGGTGCACGCTGGCCCTAAAGACCGGCGGAGTCAGCAAGCGCACGCAGTAGGTAGTGTATGAAACACAGAAGGAGAGAGCAGCATGGGATGCCGCAATTAGAAAAGAGTGAGGCAGGAACGTGGTCTCCACCAAGAGCTAGAGGATGCCATGGAGAGGTCAGTATATGACGACGGGGAACAGTGGGAGCGGCGGCCATTACAACTGTAATCCCCATCTACTATACATATAGATGTTAGCGTTTTACTCTTTACAAACATAAAATCCAGCATACACTTGTATAACTTGGAGATCTTTCTCCTTATCACAGAACTATAACCTAAACCTATAACTCCTGTCCAGAAGCGGTATATGGTATTACAGCCCATTCCCATTAAAGTAAATGGAACTGAAGTGTAATACTAGATACAGACCATGAACAAAAGTGGCGCTGTTTCTGGGCTGTGTCTGGTATTACAGCTTATTCCCATCCAAAAGAACGTATTACCGGATAAAACCATTAGACAAGAGGGGCGCCGTATCTGGAAAAAATCCAGACCCTTTTTCTAATCTTGGACAGCCCCTTTAAGGGAACACTTCAGACAACACTGATAGACTGTGTTAGACTAAATCCACACCCGTCGCATATCCAGAAAATCCTGGTGCGAATTTGCTACCCAAAACAGTGTGCATTAGCCGCTGCAGATTTTCCCGCGAATTTCACTTAGAAGCTAAAATAAAGTAAAACACTTTAGACTTTGTAGCTGCTCGGACCCCGTGCCATGAAGCTCCTGGGGCGTAGTGCTTGTGCAGATATTAATGCCAGAGGAGGTTTCGTACTCTGCAGTTATTGAGTCAGCAGAGCGTTGGCGACTTTTATACACTATACGCCTCAACACTCGGCGCCCGGCTCTGTAACTTTACATGGTCTGCACTTCGTGGTTGTGTTGCTGTGGTTCCTAGAAGCTTCCACTTTACAATAATATCACTCTCAGCTGATGGTGGAATATCTAGGAGGGAAGAAATATCACGTACTGACTTGTTACATCGATGACGTCCTATTACAGGACCGCGCTGGGATTCAGTGATGTCTTTACAATGACCCATTCTATCACAGATGTCTGTAATGGCGACTGCACGGTGGGTTCTGGATTTATACACCTGAGGGACTGAAGGAAACACCGGAATTCAATGATTAAGAGCTGGGTCCCAATTTTTGTCCATATAGTGAACCTCCGATTACATATTTGATGTAGACTCAAAATATACATGTTAGAGATGAATTCCAAAAATACGATTTATTGGTAATTCGCCTTCCATTACTCACCACTGATATCATCTATATTATCCGTCATTACTTCTATGCCGAGAATCAGATTTATGATTTCATTACTTGGGATGGGAAGTAATGCTCAAAAAAAAAAGCTGTGTGAACATGTCCTAAAGGTTCCCAAACACATAACATAAAAAAGTCTGACGACTATCTAATGTGTATGGGGGTATCGACCGACAGCCATTGTATGTGTTTGGGCAGCCAGAGGTATTTTTATTTCTTTTTTGATATTCTCAACACCTATAAAATCTAGATTACTGGATTTTTCATGGTTTTGGTTTTGGATTATCAAATTGTCATGGGTCCTCCAGGGACATTTCAAGGATATTTTTCCCATGACAGACCATATTGATTATACAGGATATAAAATAAAACTGCTCAGCGGGGTCTGACCACCCGGACCTCCAACAATCTTGTTGATGGGAGTTAATGAGCGATAAGGAAACAGGTTTTGTTTGGTTTCCCAATGCCTGGAGCAACACTGGAGCGGCAATTTTTTTGGTGATAAATCGAATCAATAAGCCATAAAAGTATGTAATGGGAAAAGAGATAGATAGATAGATAGATAGATAGACTTGTTGTTCTTGCACTCCTCCCACTCTGCCCTGGGTGATTTTAATCAGTTCAATGCTGGATCCTACCATCCCCAGGTATATATGTAGGCTTAGTCCCAGTTCTGGGTGTATGTGCAGCGTAGGTTCCCACCTTACAGAGGTCGCCTTGTCGTGGCAGGTGGGCTAACACTTTTTGATCAAAATGTGCACTAAGAACCTCCCTATTTGTAGGTAGATTTAGCTTTAGTGCATATCTATTTATATTTAGTGGTTTAGGTGGCATTAGTGTTGCAGGGTGCTGTCGCCATTTTTTTATATCTGCTAGATAGATAGATAGATAGATAGATAGATAGATAGATAGATAGATAGATAGATAGATAGATAGATAGATAGATAGATAGATATGAGATATAAGATAGATAGATAGATAGATAGATAGTTAGATACAGGGGCGTAACTAGGAAAGACTGGGCCCCATAGCAAACTTTTGACTGGGGCCCCCCCTCCCCTGGGAGTCACACAACCCCCCGCCTTGTAGATAGTGCCTTTTTTACAGCCCCCCCTGTAGATAACGCCATACAGACCCCCTGTAGATAACGCCATACAGCCCCCCCTGTAGATAACGCCATACAGCCCCCTTTGTAGATATCTACAGTGGGGACTGTATGGTGTTATCTACAGGGGGGACTGTATGGCGTTTTCTACAGGGGGGACTGTGTGGAGTTATCTACAGGGGGGACTGTGTGGCGTTATCTACAGGGGGGACTGTGTGGTGTTATCTACAGGGGGGACTGTGGCGTTATCTACAGGGGGGGCTGTGTGGCGTTATCTACAGGGGGGACTGTGTGGGGTTATCTACAGGGGGGACTGTGTGGCGTTATCTGCAGGTTGGACTGTGTGGCGTTATCTACAGGGGGGACTGTATGGCGTTATCTACAGGGGGGACTGTGTGGCGTTATCTACAGGGGGAACTGTGGCGTTATCTACAGGGGGGACTGTGTGTCGTTATCTACAGGAGGGACTCTATGGCGTTATCTACAGGAGGGACTCTATGGCGTTATCTACAGGGGGGACTGTATGGCGTTATCTACAGGGGGGACTGTGTGGCGTTATGTACAGGGGGATGTGTGGCGTTATCTACAGGGAGAGGGCTGTATGGCGTTATCTACAGGGGGGTCTGTGTGACGTTATCTACAGGGGGACTGTGTGGCGTTATCTGTGTGGCGTTATCTACAGGGGGACTGTGTGGCGTTATCTACAGGGGGGACTGTGTGGCGTTATCTACAGGGGGAGTGTGTGGCGTTCTCTACAGAGGGGGCTGTATGGCGCTAACGCCATACAGCCCCCACTGTAGAGGACACCATACAGCCCCCACTGTAGAGAACGCCATACAGCCCCTCCTGCAAGGAACGCCATACAGCACCCCCCCTGCAGGGAAAGCCATACAGCGCCACCCCCCCCTGCAGGAAACGCCATACAGTGCCCCCCCCCCTGCAGGGAACGCCATACAGCGTCCTCAACCCCCCCACAAAAAATGTGTCCTACAGTGTTGTTGTGTCCTACAAATAACATGCATCCCATATCCACAGGATAGGGGATACATGTGCGATCGCTGGCATTGATAGGGAGAACGGGGGACTGAAAGTCCCCCCAAGTTCTCCATGACTAACCTCTGACTTACGGTGTCTGTGTCGGCAGCTCAATAAAAATGAAAGGAGCGCTGGTCACGCATGCGCACAAGCGCGACCGGCGCTCCATTCATTTCCACGGAGCTGCCGACACAGAACCCGGAAGTCCGAGGTTTGTGATAGAGAACTTCAGGGAACTTTCAGTCCCCCGTTCTCCCTATCAGTGCCAGCGATCACACATGTATCCCCTATCCTGTGGATAGGGGATACATGTATTTTGTTAATGGCAGAGCGGGGAGATACCTCCCTGCTCTGCCGTAGTATTCAGTGGCGTCCCGCTGTAGCAGCCATAGCGGCTGCTAGCGGAGGCTGCGGCAATGGTGGGGGCCCGTGCCGGCGGGCGACACGGGCCCCCTCATGCCACGGGCCCTGTAGCAGCTGCTACGGCTGCTACAGCGGTAGTTACGCCACTAGATGGATGGATGGATGGATGGATGGATAGATACAATGAAGGAAATAAGTATTTGATCCCTTGCTTATTTTGTAAGTTTGCCCACTGTCAAAGACATGAACAGTCTAGAATTTTTAGGCTAGGTTAATTTTACCAGTGAGAGATAGATTATATAAAAACAAAAAAGAAAATCACATTGTTAAAATACTAGAAAAGAAGAAAAAACACACGGCGCCACATAGTGCAATTATCCGGAGGTCAAAAAACAACAATAGATGCTAGGGTGATTTGCACTCACCTAGTTGGGTTATGCTGACCAGGCATAACACTGTTGGAGGGTGTGGAACGATCTCCAGGGAGCACACTGCTATAGAGATGCGAAGTCAGGAGACACACCCAAGGTGTGTCCAGCCAAATGCGATCTGTAGCTGCTGCCAAGGTCCAAGGGCCGGTGAACGTAGGTTCATGGCCTGATGAAGACGCAATTCCTGCGTCGAAACGCGTAGCCTACCATTTTCCCATCGTTAATAAACATCCTTATTGATATTAGCAGCGCCTTGCATCGGTCCCCTTTTTTTCTATACTTTACATTGTTAAAATGATATATATTTATTTGCATTGTGCACAGAGAAATAAGTATTTGATGCCTTTGGCAAACAAGACTTAATACTTGGTGGCAAAACCCTTGTTGGCAAGCACAGCAGTCAGACGTTTTTAGTAGTTGATGGTGAGGTTTGCACACATGTTAGATGGAATTTTGGCCCACTCCTCTTTGCAGATCATCTGTAAATCATTAAGATTTCGAGGCTGTCGCTTGGCAACTCGGATCTTCAGCTCCCTCCATAAGTTTTCGATGGGATTAAGGTCTGGAGACTGGCTAGGCCACTCCATGACCTTAATGTGCTTCTTTTTGAGCCACTCCTTTGTTGCCTTGGCTGTATTTTTCGGGTCATTGTCGTGCTGGAAGACCCAGCCACGAGCCATTTTTAATGTCCTGGTGGAGGGAAGGAGGTTGTCACTCAGGATTTGACGGTACATGGCTCCATCCATTCTCCCATTGATGCGGTGAAGTAGTCCTGTGCCCTTAGCAGAGAAACACCCCCAAAACATAATTTTTCCACCTCCTTGCTTGACAGTGGGGACGGTGTTCTTTGGGTCATAGGCAGCATTTCTCTTCCTCCAAACACGGCGAGTTGAGTTAATGCCAAAGAGCTCAATTTTAGTCTCATCTGACCACAGCACCTTCTCCCAATCACTCTCAGAATCATCCAGATGTTCATTTGCAAACTTCAGACGGGCCTGTACATGTGCCTTCTTGAGCAGGGGGACCTTTCGGGCACTGCAGGATTTTAATCAATTACGGCGTAATGTGTTACCAATGGTTTTCTTGGTGACTGTGGTCCCAGCTGCCTTGAGATCATTAACAAGTTCCCCCCGTGTAGTTTTCGGCTGAGCTCTCACCTTCCTCAGGATCAAGGATACCCCACGAGGTGAGATTTTGCATGGAGCCCCAGATCAGATTTTGTATGTCTTACATTTTCTTACTATTGCACCAACAGTTGTCTCCTTCTCACCCAGCGTCTTACTTATGGTTTTGTAGCCCATTCCAGCCTTGTGCAGGTCTATGATCTTGTCCCTGACATCCTTAGAAAGCTCTTTGATCTTGCCCATGTTGTAGAGGTTAGAGTCAGACTGATTCATTGAGTCTGTGGACAGGAGTCTTTTATACAGGTGACCATGTAAGAGCTGTCTATAATGCAGGCACCAAGTTGGTTTGGAGCGTGTAACTGATCTGGAGGAGGCTGAACTCTTAATGGTTGGTAGGGGATCAAATACTTATTTCTCTGTGCACAATGCAAATAAATATATATAATTTTGACTATGTGATTTTCTTTATTTTTTTTTATATAATCTATCTCTCACTGGTAAAATTAACCTAGCCTAAAAATTCTAGACTGTTCATGACTTTGACAGTGGGCAAACGTACAAAATCAGCAAGGGATCAAATACTTATTTCCTCCACTGTAGATAGATAGATAGATAGATAGATAGATAGATAGATAGATAGATAGATAGATAGATAGACATCACTAACAATGAAAAGACCTCAAACCCCACACACCTCACTACACCCAGGAGAAAAACCCCTTTACCCAAGGTCAGACCAACAGAGGCAAAAGCCATGGAGGAAACCCCCTGCTTCACACAGAGACATGCAGGGGAGAGACATGGAGGAAACCCCCTGCCTCACACAGAGACACGCAGAGCAGAGACATGGAGGTAACCCCCTGCCTCACACAGAGACACGCAGAGCAGAGACATGGAGGAAACCCCCTGCCTCACACAGAGACACGCAGAGCAGAGACATGGAGGAGATAAAGACCCTGCTCAGCACTCTATGTAGAAAACTAATGTGACTGTACAACACGAGAACATCTACAACACATCCAGCAGTCACATCTCCAGCCCGTCCTACACAGTGCCGCTCATTACAAGGTATATGGACACACAATGACGTCCTTTATAATTAGCAGCTGGAATATTCAAGGCCTCAACGCCTCAGCCTTTGGATGCAAAACTAACGATCCCAGACTTCAACCAAAGACTGAAAAATATTGATATACAAATCCTCCTGGAAACATGGACTAGGACAGAGAATGAGTCCCTGGTGCCCACTGGATACAGGGAAATCTCTGTCCCCGCCCTGAAAAATAAAAACATCAAGCAGGGCCGGTGTTCAGGAGGAATATTAGTCTGGTACAAAGAGGAGCTCCATGAGCAGATCAAAGCCGTGAAGCGAGGAGACAGCCACATCTGGATAAGAATAGGCAGCTCCATCCTCACCTCTCAGTCTGACATATACCTCTGCGCAACGTACATCGCACCGCCAGAGTCCCCGTACTCCAACCCAGACAGCTTTGAGATTATACAAAGGGAAGCCGCCCATTTCCAGACCCTGGGCAGCATTCTCATCTACGGACTCCTCAATGCAAGAACGGGGAGAGATAAAGACTACCTGACCAATGATGGAAACATCTTGATCTTTGGAGCAGAGGCCGACTGTCATAACTCCCTACAGAAAGAGAAAAACAGCTATGACAGCACCGTCAACAAAAGCGGGAAAAAACTACTGAATCTATGTCGAAGCTTAGGTCTCCACATACTGAATGGCCGCACCAAGGGAGACTCTTTAGGAAGGTATACACTAAACTTCCATGTAGGCAGCATTGTAGTAGACTATGCCATCACGGACGTGGACCCTGCCAACATTGGCGCACTCATAGTCACTCCACAAACGCACCTGTCAGATCACAACCAATTACTTCTATACATCAAATCCACAAACAAACCATCTTCACAAAAACCAAATCAAACCGGCCTCTTCAACCTGCCGCCATCTTTTAAATGGTCCAAAACGTCAACTATAAAATATAAAGAGACAATCAACAGACTAGAAATGCAGGAGATGCTTCACAACCTCTACAACAAGTTGTATGAGACCAGCCCAGGAGGGGTAAATCAGGCCTTAAATTACCTCAATAATATATTCTATACCATGGCAGAGAAGTCCGACCTGAAAAGATGTGACTACAAGAGGCCACAAGAAATACATCCTAACGGTTGGTTTGACCGTGAGTGCAAAGAAGTACGGAAAACCCTAAGAAATGCCTCAAATAAGAAACACTGAGACCCAAACAACACCGGTCTGAAGGAGGCCTACAGCAACATACAGAGGCAATACAAGACCATCCTCCGAAAGAAAAAACAAAGGCACATCTCCATCAAACTTACCCAACTCCAAGATGCCCTCCATGACAACTCGTTCTGGGAATTATGGAAACACATGGGCAAAAATTGCAAGAAAAACAACCTTCATATTCAAAATGGCAACATCTGGCTCCAATATTTCAAGGACCTCTACAAAGATATCCCGAAAGAAGAACAAAGCCAAGAACAAAAACAAATAATATCAAAATTGAAGGCGATGGAGGAAACACTGAAAGATTCTCAAAACCCCCTGGACGCACCAATAACACTGCAAGAAGTAACAGAGAGAACCGCAGACATAAGGTGTAAAAAATCCAGCGGCCTAGACGGAATTTCACCAGAAATTATAAAACACAGCTCGCCAGAAATACAGGCCGCAATAGTAAAACTATTTAATATGGTGCTGAATGCCGGCTACTTCCCTCAAATCTGGAACCAAGGCCTTATAACACCAATCCACAAGAGTGGGGACAGGTACGACCCAGCCAACTACCGAGTGATATGTGTCAGCAGCAACCTGGGGAAACTGTTCAACACCATCCTGAATAAGAGAATCCTCAGCTTCCTCACCCAGCACAATGTCCTCCACCAAAGCCAAGCTGGGTTCATGCCAAACCACCGCACCACTGACCACATCTACACCCTGCGCAGCCTCATCAAGAGCCACGTCCACAATACAAAGCATGGGAAGATTTACGCCTGTTTTGTGGACTTTAAGAAGGCCTTCGACTCAGTGTGGCACCCGGGCCTATTCCTGAAACTGCTGGAGAGCGGAATAGGAGGTAAAACCTATGACGTCATCAGAAGCTCCTACACAGAGAACAGATGCAGTGTGAAGGTGAACGGGAGAAGAACGGCTGATTTCCAGCAGAGCCGAGGAGTCAGACAGGGCTGCAGCCTCAGCCCAACGCTCTTCAACATCTACATCAATGAACTGGCCACAGCTCTGGAATCCTCCTCAGCACCAGGTCTCACCCTCCATGACACCCAGGTGACATTTCTGTTGTATGCAGATGACCTTCTGTTGCTATCGCCAACCGAGAAAGGTCTCCAAGACAACCTGCAAATCCTTGAAAAATTCAGCTCCACGTGGGCACTACCCATCAATGCAAAGAAAACCAACATCATGGTGTTCCAGAAGAGAAACTCAAAGTCCCCCAGGAACCCGACCTTCACACTAAATAACGCCACACTCACAGCGACAGACAGGTATACCTACCTGGGCCTAGAAATCAACCAATCAGGAAGCTTTAAACAAGCCATCGAGATTCTGAAAGACAAGGCGTGCAAAACCTTCTATGCCATCAGAAGAAAACTCTATCACCTCAAACCACCAGTAACGGTCTGGCTGAAAATCTTTGACTCCATCATCTCCCCAATCCTCCTGTATGCCAGTGAAGTCTGGGGTCCGGACACATACCCAAACTGGTCAAGGTGGGATTCCAGCCCAACAGAAATTTTCCACCTAGAATTCTGTAAACACCTTCTCCAAGTCCATCGGAGCACCACAAATAGTGCCTGTCGGGCAGAACTGGGCAGATTCCCACTACACCTCACAATCCAGAAGAGGGCGCTATCATTCTGGGCCCATCTACACAGCAGCAGGCAAAGTTCCTATCACCATAAAGCCTTGCTACACCAAGGGGTCGCAGGTAAACCAGGCCCCCCAGAACATCTCACCCTGACCCGGCCTGAAGAAAATGTCACTCAGCGCGGCCTCACAAAAGCCGAAATCAAGGAGACAATAAACAAAGGCCAAGAGGAGTATATCAGTGACTGGAGGAACGACATAAATACATCCCAGAAACTGACAATATACCGGAGTCTACAGCGAGAATATAAACTGGCGCCATATCTGGAGAAACTGCCAAACCACAGAGACAGACAGATCCTGAGCCGCTACAGACTGAGCGCCCACAACCTGCTCATCGAATCCGATCGCCACAGACAGACGTACAAGCCCAGGAAGAGCCGACTGTGCCAACAGTGCCACCAGGAGGCCGTGGAGGATGAGGCCCACTTCCTGCTGCACTGGTTCAAATACTCAGCAGTGAGGGACACTCACTTCAGGAGACTCTCTGATCTCTTACCGGACTTCAGCTCCATGGAAGAGGAAGAGAAACTCTACATCCTGCTGGGTGAAGAGGAAACCACAGTGGGCAAAGCGGCACAATATGTCACTGCATGCCATAGACTGAGAGAGACATGATATGCCATGGACTTGTATAACCCCGACCCTAGATGTGTCCCTATCCCTCAGTCCCTATCCCTCATTCCCTTACTTCTTACTTGCTTTGGCAATGCTAATATGTATTTGGTCCTGCCAATAAAGCTTCTTTGAATTGAATTGATAGATAGATAGATGAATAGATAGATAGATAGATAGATAGATAGATAGATAGATAGATAGATAGATAGATAGACAGATAGATAGATAGATAGATAGATAGATAGATAGATAGATAGATAGATAGATAGATAGATAGATAGATAGATAGATAGATAGATAGATAGATAGATAGATATGAGATAGATAGATAGATAGATAGATAGATAGATAGATAGATAGATAGATAGATAGATAGATATAATATGTGACTCCAGCGGCCGGTACATTATATATATATATATTAGGATTGTACACAGATATTATCCAGTCTTATTTGTTTTGGCTTCTGTACTTTACAATTATCCCTAATAAGTGGCGTTCTGCCAAGGAGTTATCCCTGTGTGGCACCTGCCCCTTACATGCCCACTCCCTGCCCGCTGGCAATGTCCTAATTATTTAATAGACGGAGCATTATGTTGGCTCAGCCTTTTACAACAATCACTTACACGCTTCTGATCTGCCCCATCACATCACACCCCGGGATCCTCATTACATTGTTTTTTACATGTTTTTGGTACAATGTTTATATTAGGCCTCATGTAGACGACTGTAGCCATGTGCACGGCCGCGATTTTCGGGTCGGCCACGGAGTGACAGCTGCGAGCCGCCCGCATATCGCGGGCCGTGAACATGGCCGCGGCCATTATTTTTAATGAGCCCAGACCGCAGAACAGGCCGTAATAAGGCTTGCCCTTTCTCTCTGCTTTCCTTAGGCCCCATGCACACGAACGTGCTTTTGCGGCCGCAGTTCCCCTGAAAATCCACGGGAGAATTGCGGCCCTATTCATTGCTATGGGGCCATGCACACAACCATAGTTTCCACGGTCCGTACATGGCCCAGGAGCCCGGACCGCAGAAAGAACGGGCATGTCTTATTACGGCCGTCTTCTGCGGTCCAGGCTCATAGAAAATAATGGCCGTGGCCATGTGCACGGCCGCGATTTGTGGGCGGCTCGAGGCCTTATGTTTTTGTTTTTTTCTGTTTCTGGAAAAGCTGGGTGAGAACGACGGCCTCCATAAGGGTTGTTACCCAACTTGCCTAGACCCCTGAAGGGTAAACCTACCTAATAATGCAGCAGTATAACAGCAGGGGCAGGGTCACTGTATAATTAGGCAGACTTGTCATTCAGGAGACTGGGAAAGCTGGGTGACAACCAGTACAGCTGCCATTACAGCGCACATAGGACTTGTCACCCAGATTTATTATGTTCCTGAATGGTAAATCTCTCTGATCGGCAGCACAAATGTTTCTGTAAGAATTTATGGGGCCTCATAGCAAAGAGAAAAACAGCGCCCCCTTCTGATGCTGGATGAGACCATGACACCCCTGACCACTTAGCACAGAGGGTCTCGCTGCTTATTTGCCGTCATCCGACTTCCATTATCATTTACAATAAAATGATAGAAATAAACCAAACACTGGAATGATAAAGAGATGGAAACCCCGAGATCTGATCACCCCAAATAACCTGCTCAGGAAGGGGTTAAACTGCAACGTCCATTAAACAACTGTGATTTCAGATATCAGTTCCTTCATGGCACATTGATAGTTAATAATATGTCAAATTATAAAAGAAATGTCCTGATACAGTATAGAAAATGATATAACCTCTAATCCCAATCCCAATATTAAGAGAAATATAACCCGTCCCTGCAGATTATCTCCACAGCTTCATGTTATAAGCAGAATTATAGCAAACATATCATAAATGCAGTCTCGTGAAATAAGAGTCATGTCCCTTTAAATTTACTGTTACATACATCACTGAGCAGCAGCCAATGGGATCGCTGGATTTGAAACAACAACCGCTCAGTGGTCCTCAGTGTGTTACAGGACAACGGCGAGTGAAGTTGGACGTCGGTGAGTTCCCCCATAATGTGATATAACTGACCCCCATTTATCTCATCTCCCATGATGCTTCATTCATGTTATTAGGAATTTATCATTTACCCCAAATCCCGGATTGTCTGTGAGTTTCCAGAAATAGGGGAGATCTCCTGACACAGCAGACAAGGCCCCCACAAAGTGTGCTGGAAACCACCACGAGGGGGAGCTGTCACATTGTATTTATATTACCCCCAATAACTTCTATATAACCTGTATAAAAATGGAAATTGTGAGCTCCCCCTAGTGGTGGCCGCAGGCAACCAGCATTTTATCATTTATTCTATGGCTGTGTGATGGGAAGCGTCTGCTGGAACTGGTTATATAGGACCCTCTGCTGCCAGTAATGTTTATTAGGGCCCCTCTGCTGCCAGTAATGTTTATTAGGGACTCTCTGCTGCCAGTAATGTTTATTAGGGACCCTCTGCTGCCAGTAATGTTTATTAGGGACTCTCTGCTGTCAGTAATGTTTATTAGGGACTCTCTGCTGCCAGTAATGTTTATTAGGGACCCTCTGCTGCCAGTAACGTTTATTAGGGACTCTCTGCTGCCAGTAATGTTTATAAGGGACCCTCTGCTGCCAGTAATGTTTATTAGGGACTCTGCTGCTAGTAATGTTTATAAGGGACTCTATGCTGCCAGTAATGTTTATTAGGGACTCTCTGCTGCCAATAATATTTATTAGGGACTCTCTGCTGTCAGTAATGTTTATTAGGGACTCTCTGCTGCCAGTAATGTTTATTATGGACTCTCTGCTGTCAGTAATGTTTATTAGGGACCCTCTGCTGCCAGTAATGTTTATTAGGGACTTTCTGCTGCCAGTAATGTTTGTTAGGGACTCTCTGCTGCCAGTAATGTTTATTAGGGACTTTCTGCTACCAGTAATGTTTATTAGGGACTCTCTGCTGCCAGTAATGTTTATTATGTACTCTCTGCTGCCAGTAATGTTTATTAGGGACTCTCTGCTTCCAGTAATATTTATTAGGGACCCTCTGCTGCCAGTAATATTTATTAGGGACCCTCTGCTGCCAGTAATATTTATTAGAGACTCTCTGCTGTCAGTAATGTTTAATACGGACCCTCTGCTGCCAGTAATGTTTATTAGGGACTCTCTGCTGCCATTAATGTTTATTAGGGACTCTCTGCTACCAGTAATATTTATTAGGGACTCTCTGCTGTCAGTAAAGTTTATTAGGGACGCTCTGCTGCCAGTAATGTTTATTAGGGACTCTCTGCTACCAGAAATGTTTATTAGGGACTCTCTTCTGCCAGTAATATTTATTAGGGACTCTCTGCTGTCAGTAATGTTTATTAGGGACTCTCTGCTGCCAGTAATGTTTATTAGGGACTCTCTGCTGTCAGTAATATTTATTAGGGACTCTCTGCTGCCAGTAATGTTTATTAGGGGCTCTCTGCTGCCAGTAATATTTATTAGGGACCCTCTGCTGCCAGTAATGTTTATTAGGGACTCTCTGCTGCCAGTAATGTTTATTAGGGACCCTCTGCTGCCAGTAATGTTTATTAGGGACCCTCTGCTGCCAGTAATGTTTATTAGGGACTCTCTGCTGCCAGTAATGTTTATTAGGGATTCTCTGCTGCCAGTAATGTTTCTTAGGGACTCTCTGCTGCCAGTAATGTTTATTAGGGATTCTCTGCTGCCAGTAATGTTTATTAGGGACTCTCTGCTGCCAGTAATATTTATTAGGGACCCTCTGCTGCCAGTAATATTTATTAGGGACCCTCTGCTGCCAGTAATATTTATTAGGGACTCTCTGCTGTCAGTAATGTTTATAAGGGACGCTCTGCTGCCAGTAATGTTTATTAGGGACTCTCTGCTGCCAGTAATATTTATTAGGGACTCTCTGCTGTCAGTAATGTTTATTAGGGACTCTCTGCTGCCAGTAATGTTTATTAGGGACTCTCTGCTGCCAGTAATGTTTATTAGGGACTCTCTTCTGCCAGTAATGTTTATTAGGGACTCTCTGCTGCCAGTAATGTTTATTAGGGATTCTCTGCTGCCAGTAATGTTTATTAGGGACTCTCTGCTGCCAGTAATATTTATTAGGTACTCTGCTGCCAGTAATGTTTATTAAGGACTCTCTGCTGCCAGTAATGTTTATTAGGGATTCTCTGCTGCCAGTAATATTTCTTAGGGACTCTCTGCTGCCAGTAATATTTATTAGGGGCTCTCTGCTGCCAGTAATGTTTATTAGGGATTCTCTGCTGCCAGTAATGTTTATTAGGGACCCTCTGCTGCCAGTAATGTTTATTAGGGACTCTCTGCTGCCAGTAATGTTTATTAGGGACTCTCTGCTGCCAGTAATGTTTATTAGGGACTCTCTGCTGCCAGTAGTAATGTTTATTAGGGACACTCTGCTGGCATTATGTGGGGGCATTGCTGCCATTATTTTTAATGAGGGCGGTCTGCTGGAACTGTTTATAGGGTCACTCTTATGACGCTGTAAATGGGGACTCTTTGGTTGATGTTTTGGGGTGTATTCTGTACTTGTGAATGGAATTAACATAGACAAAATATTATACATATATCTTTATAGGGCAGCAATGAAATCCCATATAGCATATGTATTTGTGTCCAGTATTACCTATATTCCTCCTCCTATACGGCTACAAATACCAGTACAGGCCACACTCCAATGTATTATCACTGTCTGTATATATATATATGAGAGTACAAAGCCCAAAATACAGTAAAATCCACCGTGGAGAATGTTACATGAAGATTTCCAGAGATAAATGTTCTATAATGTCAAGATGTAAGAAATAAACAGCGCAGAAAACGATGATCGCTCATGATAAAGAGATTCTCCCACCAGAAACATTTCTCACCTATACACCGGAGGGGCCATACATGTTTAATCACTGCCGGGACCCCCACGATCAATAGTACTGGGGTCCCCAGTATCCGTTTCTCCAGAGGCATATTGTGAAACTCCTGGGGCCCAGTGTGATATTTATAACAGGGCCCCCATCTACTATGTGATGTTTGTCATACTGGTGTCTTCTTTTTTAGCCTCTGGTCCCCTCAGGCATCAGGGTCTGGGTACTACTGCTACCTCTGCACCCCTATAGCTACGCCCCTGCTCTCCTCCACAACCGGACGACCGCAGTGTGGAGGAGATTGTTAGAAAAGATGCAGCCGCACACTGACACCTCATACAAGATCTATGGGAGCTATAGGACCGCCAAGCGCTGCACTGCCCAGATTATGGCACTGCGCGGTCTGTACTTGTGCACTGCTATTCCTTATGGGTCATAGATCATGTGACATGAGGCACCAATCACAGGCCACAAACTTGAAGGTACCGTATGCAATTGGCGTCCCAAACAATTAATTATTCAACTCAGAATTTTGTATCGTTTTAGATTAAAAAAAAATATATATATATTTTTGGACATTCACTATTAATACGTGTGGAAAGTTGCAGGATTTTGGGTCTTTATCAGATCGGGGAATACATCTCTTTTTTGTGTTTCAGATTGTGATTTGAATTCTACAGTTCAGGACGGGTACAGGATGGCAGCGGGCAGCAGATCTCTGGAGGTCAGTGGCTTCATTGTCCTGTTTTTTCCTTCCCTGTGATGGACATGTAGCAGGAGACTTGGATCCAGCAGGAGAGGTCCATGTGGCCGGCTGTCCACTCAGACAAGTAGCGGCTTATTGAGTACGAGCCCCGGACAGGTAACAAGTCCACAAATCACCGGCTGCTCTTTTGTAAAACTGACTATTTGTCCTTCTGTCCATTCCTGAGGAGGGATAAGTGGTCACTTACTGGATTCTCTTCTCTTTAGGACATCTATCGGCAGCAGGAATCCGCTTTTGGACTTAGACCCTTCATAAGTGAGTTTTTTTTTAAATAATTAGACTTTACCACAAGAAAGTGATTAATAGATGATCTCAAAATACAGTAAAATTCCTTTGTATCTGATAATCCCGAAAATGTGGTCATTTAGCACAGAACTGTACTATAATGTGGAAGACTGCGCAGAGAGAACCAGTAAGGAAATTGAAGATTGAAACTAAGATTTCTCTACTTTTCTATGCCCGTCCAATAATCCAGAATATTTTAAAATAAAGCACCTGTCATGTTCCATTGATGACAGATTAAAGGAATATTTTTGTAATGTTATCTTATGGTTAATGGTGTCGTTTTATGACTGATCCCATTATCTGGTTGTTTCTCTCTTCAGCTTACCCCAGCACCACGGAGGAGAGAGATCTACAGCGCCTCATCTACTGCACGAAATTCTTACCATCCCCAATCTTCAAGATGGAGGTCAGTGATCATACTGGTTATTATGGTCTCTCTATAACAGATTTATCCATGTTCTTTCTATAGATGGAAAAATGTTATTGGAACGTTTCAATAGACAATTGACTGAATATTTTATCTTCTTAGCGCCTCATGCCAACGAACCGCGAAGCTCAGAGGAAATATCTGCCATGGCCGTGGGATGAAGAAGAGCCGAAACCTACATCAAGCCATCTGTGTGAGGATCTGAAGGAAGAGGAGGTCAAGAAGGAGGAAGGAGAGGCAGAAGAGCGCGAGGAGGAACAAGTGCAAGAAGACCATGAGGAGCAAGACAAGGAGGAGGAAGACAATGAAGTGGAAGACATGGAGGAGGAAGACAAGGAGGAGTTAGACAATGAAGTGGAAGACATGGAGGTTGATGAGAAATCAGACAACGAGGATGAAGAAGAAGAGAGTGTGGTTGAAGAGAAAGAGGAGGAGGAGGAAGAGAAAACGGTTAAAGAGCAAGAAGAAACCAAGGAAGAAGTCAGCATGGCGATGAGAAGAATTCAGTGTCAGACAGGAAGAAGAAAGGAAATCCGCCAGCATTCCTTCCTCCATGATATGATGAAGAACATCAGAGGGAAGAGGAACATCATCTGGACCATCCTCGTCAGACCAATGAGAAGATGAAGACTTGTATGGAAACATCTTAACTGTTATTACATCAACAGCAACAACAGTAATATTAATAATATGATAATAATAATATTAATAATTGTTAGATTAAAAAGGTCAGTCATATTAATATTGGTAGCAAGAGTGCAGTAATATTAGAAATAGTATACTAATAAGAGAGTAATAACATAAATAATTATATAATAATAGCAGCAGCTTTGATCCAGGGTTCTCGGACTGATCGCCTTTTCCCGGGGTCAAGAAGGAATTTTCCCCCTGTGAAACGAATTGGCTGAATGTGTCCAGGGTTTTCGCCTTCTTCTGGACCAACAGCTTTAGGAATAGGGACTTAGATATTAGTGATAGCAATAGTAGTATCATTATATTATTATTAACAACACCAAAGTAATACTAACAATATAAGAATTAAATTTCATTATAATTTAGGTTAATTAACTGTAATAATTAGTAAACTGTAATAGGAATTAGCAGCTTTGATCCAGGGTTCTCGGGCTGATCGCCTTTTCCCGGGGTCAAGAAGGAATTTTCCCCTTGTGGCATGAATTGGCTCAAATTGTCCAGGGTTTTTCGCCTTCTTCTGGATCAACAGCTTTAGGATTAGGGATATAATAAATATAAATAAGAAAATAACAATAAAAATGTTAGTAATATTAGTAGTTATATAGTAGTAATAAGATGATATAAAAAATAGAATAGTCTCAATAAACTAATAATTATAGTATAGTCTTATTAAAAAATGTGTAATGGAAATATCACTATAATAATAATAATAGTAATAATAATAATAATAATCTAATAATAACAAATTAATATAATAATAACATATTTAGGGAAATTAACTATAAAATAAAGTAAACTATAATATTTAGCAGCGAGTTTGATCCAGGGTCCTCGAACTGATCGCCTTTTGCCGGGGTCAAGAAGGAATTTTCCCCCTGTGGCACGAATTGGCTGAATGTGTCCAGGGTTTTCGCCTTCTTCTGGATCAACAGCTTTAGGAATAGGGACTTAGATATTAGTGATAGCAATAGTAGTATCATTATATTATTATTATTAACAACACCAAAGTAATACTAACAATATAATAATTAAATTTCATTATAATTTAGGTTAATTAACTGTAATAATTAGTAAACTGTAATAGGAATTAGCAGCTTTGATCCAGGGTTCTCGGACTGATCGCCTTTTCCCGGGGTCAAGAAGGAATTTTCCCCCTGTGACATGAATTGGCTCAAATTGTCCAGGGTTTTTCGCCTTCTTCTGGATCAACAGCTTTAGGAATAGGGATCTCATAGTGTTAGGGTAATAATGATAGCAGTAATATAATCCTAGTAATATTATATTAATAATTATAGGGTAATAATGGTAGGAAATAAATAAAAATTTATAAACATAACTTTGAGTCTTCTCCTTTTTTTTCTCTTGGAAAGTGCTGATTCTTCTTGCTGGCAGGGAGTCTTAAAGGCAATGTTACCTGGGAAAATGTATACAAAATACCGGTACTCCAGAAGGAGGAAAACTGTCTGTCTAGTGCCACCTATAGGTGACTATTCTGTAACCTAATGCCCGAAACTTTCTAGAGACTTGAAACAAGATTTGGGTTAATAGCCAAACTAGAGATACCCTATTTTAGACAGCACAATTGTGTGAGATTCCTTTAATGCAGATCTGGGAAGGTACAGATACTCCTTGGTTAGACATTGACTTACTGGGTAGTCACCTATAGGTGGTTCTATAGAGACAGCTTGCTCTTTTCCCCCCCGTAATGAATAAAGAAAAGTTGCCTGTGGTAGGCTAGCAATAGGTTGGGGACAGATGTTAGATAGCATAGCTGCGAGATCAGACTACATAGGGTTTACTTGTAGTCTGTTACCATGGAGACACATGCCTGACATAAAACAAAATTTTGAATCAGGACTATTTGCAAATTTGCTTCACTTTACATTTTAGATGCTTTGGGACAATACAAAAAATGATGGTGAAGGTGTACATAGCCTTTAAACTCAAAATATCTGCATATTTATTATAATCCTAATATTCATTAGTTCTAGTTTTAGCTTTAAACATTTAATTTTTAGGGCATCAAACTTCTATAAAGAATTATGAAATAAAATATGTTTATAGAGGATGCAGCTTTGTTTTTTTTTATACAGAGCTCCATACATATAGTTCTAGAGGTCAATAATGCAATTCTTCAGCCACCACTAGGGTCTTACCATATACAAATGTATACACCTTGTAATGACGGGGGGTAGGGAAACGGACAAGTGAGCCCTAGTCTACCCGCCACTCTGTCCCTGCCTACTTGCAACGACCCGCCCTAGGCGACGGGGTACAACTGGGCGGCGGTCCCTGCGCTCAGTAAGTGCACGACAAACACGACAAACATACAAGGAAATACAAGCAAGGGAAAGGGGCAGTTGCCCACGGCAACACCGTGAGCAACCAGGGTGGTGAACGAGCCGAGTCAAGCCAGGAGTGTGCGAGGTACCAAACGAAGAGCAGAAGAGTAGTCAGTAAGCCAGGGTCTGTATGGAGCAGGATCAAAATAGAAGGAGCTGTAGCTGGGCCAGGAAACCACACGAAAAGAGTTACAAGCACCGAGGGACAGGAAGGGCAGGCTTAAATAGACCGAGGGCGGGAGCTAGCTGAGTCTGGCCAGGTTGCGATAGGCTCTCCCACTCCTAAGCCTGCCAGCCTGAGTGGTGGAAGCTGGAGTCAGTCTCAGGGATGTAGATTCAGGTGCTGACTGATTAATTATGGGAGTTAACCCCGAAGCTGTGCCTGGCAGATCCTTTACACACCTCCATATAAATAAGTGCAAAATATGCTCCCTCTAGTGGTGACTTTAGGCAGCTAGAATTTAATTACATTAAAGGGGTTGTCCACTACCGGACAACTGATGACCTATCCACCGGATAGGTCATCAGTATATGATCTGTGGGGGTCTGACACCTGGGCCCCGGACCGATCAGCTGCTCAGTCTGCCTGCAGGCATCAGATGTCATTGCACAGTATGCAATGTACGGGGCTGGAAGCAGTTGGCTCCATACATTGCATAGGGGCCGAGCTGCAGCTCTGCTCCTATTCACTTGAATCGGCCGCTATTTCGTGACCGGAGCCATCTGCTTCCGGCATGGACGTCCGGTGCCCGCAGGCAGTCGGAGAAGCTGATCGGTGCGGCGTCTGGGTGTCAGACCCCCACAGATCATATACTGATGACCTATCCATTGGATAGGCTGTCTGGTAGTGGACAACCACTTTAAGGGTAATTCAACAAAACAGCCCCCTTTGTAAATATATCCCCTGGATATCCAGCTGCTAAAACTACCCACGGTCACCTGCAGTCAGTACATGAGTCAGTATAACTAGAGGTACAATTTAAAGGGGCTTTAAAGTGGCCTGATTTGGGTCTGCAATAAATTAGCGGACCACCCAGGGTTACAGTCAATAGAAGGTTCCTTTAGTAAACTCTGCAGAAAAAAAAGAAGTAAATTTGTATGGGACATAGGAGCCTGTAGATGCAAAATGCCTGGGGCCTTAAGCCTTCTCTTTAATAATCTTTTCCAACAAAGTTGGAAGCTACAATTATCATAAATGTCTTGTGTGCTGAAGGATTAAGATTTCCTTTCACAGAAACGAAGAGGCCGACACCTGAAAAACATCCCCATAGCATTATCCTCTTCCACCAAACATTACATCTGGCACAATGCAGACAGGTGGGTAACGTTCTCCTGGCATTAACCAAACCCAGACTCGTCCATCAGACTCCAGATAGAGAATCGTGATCCATCACTCCACAGAACACGTTTCCACCGCTCCAGAGTCCAGTGGCGGCGGCTTTACACCACTCCATCTGACGCTTGGCATGTGCTTGGTGATGTAAGACTGGCATACAGCTGCTCGGCCCCCGTGCCATGAAGCTCCCGGGGCAGTTTTTGTGTGGATATTAATGCCAGAGGAGGTTTGGAGCTCTGCAGTTATTGAGTCATCAGAGCGTTGGTGACTTTTATGCACTATGTGCCTCAGCCCTCGGCTCTGTAACTTTACGTGGTCCCCACTTCGTGGCTGAGTTGCTGTGGTTCCTATACGCTTCCACTTTACAATAATATCGCTCCCAGGTGATGGTAGAATAACTTGGACGGATGAAATTTCATGAACTGACTCGTTACATCGGTGACATCCTATTACAGGACGTGCGCATGCGTGCTGCTGTGGCTTGCGGCGACGCTTGGCCCCCTCCGTCTCCAATACATGCACTGCGCATGTCCGGAACTCCCGTTATGCGTCGGGACTCCGGATATGCGCTACAGCATGTGGGGGCGGATGTGGGGCCTGCCTCGCTTCCAGCCGCGTCAGCGGGCAGGCGCCGCTCCTTGTCTCGGCGCTGAAGTGGACTCAATTGAGACACAACATACACACTATATAAGGACCATATACATGTTGGGTGTTATGTACCCCCTGAGGAAGCAACCATTAACAGCGAAACGCGCGTTGGGGTTCCCTGTGGTGGATCGTGCACGGATGTGCATAGATACTGTTCATCCCTTCAAAATGGGTAAGTTTGCATTGCTATAGTGCCCACCTTAACATTTGTCTGGCCCCTGTTGATCCTCCCTATACCCGGCATGTGCCTTTAATTTTATAAGATTGTGAGGTCACTGTGGGCTACCAATACACAATCCATTTTATGTGATAGTGCAGTATCTATGTGGACAGTGTTTATAGCCTGCATTCTATGCCAGTACAACGTTTAACTCTTATGTCTCCGTGCTGAACCATGTACCATAGTGTTAGTACTAGAGTCTTCATTATCATGTTTTTTTAAATGTGTGTTATTTTGTGTAATAAAATTTATATATTTTCATAATTTTTGACTATAAGCTCTATTTTCTCGTCGGTATGGTCTAATAACTATGGAGTAGTCGATCTGATAAATTATGGGGGGAAGTTGGTGCCTTAAACTTTACCCAGCCTGTAACAAATATGTGGTCAGAGTCTATTTTCTTGTAATTGTTATCTCTGTGTTTTTCACAGCTGTTGGCTCTCAGCACCCTATGGATTTCAGAGTCCGTGATCAGTCATGGCTCTTACAATTAGATGAAATCTTCAAAGAAGACTCTAGTTTGTTTTTAAACACTAGTGGGAGGGATTGTAGGGAACTCAGCAGCAGATTGAGGAATTTGTTTCACCAGAGAACCAAAATCTGGTGGAACAAGGCATTTTTAGAGAAGTACCTTACTAAGAAACTCATTCCCCGTGGCCTGAGAGTTCAGGTGTTTCCTTCATTTGATATGGAAAATGCTGATTTTAGGAAAAGATGGGAGGAACTATCAGATAACTGCTCTAGAGGCTATATGGAGCTATTAGTTTTATCGAATCAGTCTACCCTTACCGAGATCGAGAAAAGTATTGAGGAGATCCAAGCTACACTGAAAACAGAACTTTCTAGTGTAGCATTGGAAAAAGTATCTGAGGACCTGAATAAAGATCTTGAGAAGTGGGAGAAGGATATCTGTACAGTCAAAGCTGGAAAATTCCAGCGAGACGTACTAGACTATCAGCAACAAAGGGTTTACAAATGGCGCATGGGTAGGGATTGGTCTAGGTCTAAAGGACGATCTCGATCATCCTCCATGTCGTCCCACACATCGGTGGATGAACCCTCCAGACTGAGAGAGAGCGGTAGTGCCTCGGAATCAACTAGTGCCCCAAAATTTCAAAACTCACGAAGACTCTTTGATAGACAAGTGAAACGGAAGAAAACATCTAATGATCAGTGGGACAAGAAACCCAGGCGTAATCTTGAGGTAATAAATCTGTCTTCACATACCCTCTCTGATGCCCAGTGTGAGGTTCTGGGCAGAGGTCTAACTTTCTCACCTACAAATCCCTTTAATTTCTTTACAGCCTTAAAAGACCTACATTTATTTGCAAGGAAACTGGTGCTTAAAAAGCTGCACAGTAGGGGAGATATACCTATGGAACTCAGTAGCCTGATGGAGAGGGAAGCACTTCTAGCTTTAGAAGATTTACTACGGGAACAAAGTACTGATGTATCAGGTACGTTCCCAACATCTGTTGTGCCGAAATCTGCCAAGTTTCCCCCCTTGTCCCTGTGTCCTCAGGTGGAAATTTTCACCAAACTAGTTATTGATGATTTCAAAAAGCTGTCTACATATAGGACCAATGACAATCTAACATCTAATCAAAGGACAGCATTAAGCGAATTACAAGCAATTGACGATATTGTTATTAAATCCGCGGACAAGGGGGGAAATGTGGTAATTTGGCCAACAATTAAATATGAGAAAGAGGCATTCAGACAGCTACGGGACAAGCAGACGTATGTGAAACTGTCATACAATCCATTAGTCTCCTTCTCACGGGACCTCGTTAAGATCCTCAACATAGCCTATGAAAAAGGTATCATCCCTAAAAAAATATATGATGGGCTGATGACTTTAGACCCAAAAATACCGACCTTATATTTTTTGCCTAAAATACATAAGAATCCCACCGACCCCCCGGGACGTCCGATCGTCTCCGGCATTGATGGACTCTGTGACCCGATATGTAAATTTATCGATTACTACTTAAAACCATTGGTCGCAGAGTTACCTTCATATGTCGGGGATACGACGGACGTCCTGAGGAGGATCGATGGGATTCAAATTGAACAAGATATGTATCTTGTGACTGCTGACATAGAATCGTTATATACCAGCATTAAACACCATGATGGGCTGGGGGCGGTCCGCTTCTTCCTGGGGACCAGCAACCGGGATGGCCAATTATGTGATCTGGTCATAGAATTATTACAATTTATCTTGAGTCACAATTTTTTTGTGTTTAAAGATTCTTTTTATTTACAGAAACAGGGTACTGCAATGGGGGCGGCGTGCGCTCCGTCCTATGCGAACCTGTTTCTCGGATTTTGGGAGAGGCAGGTTTTTCATGGGGACGGGGCCTGCGCCGCTGACCATGTGCTTTCCTGGACACGATATATTGACGATATTTTCTTTATTTGGCAAGGATCTGAGTCTGGGCTGATGGAGTTTATGCAGCATCTGAATGATAATCCATTCAATATTAAATTGACGTATAAACATCATTTACATCGTGTAGAATTTCTAGATATACAGATTTTTACAGATACTGTGGGCTTTCTACACACAGATGTGTTTCGCAAGACTACATCGGTCAATGCGTTGCTGCATGCTTCATCGGCCCACACCCCATCCACCATTAAAGCCATCCCGGTTGGCCAGTTTCTCAGGATGAGGCGGATTTGCTCCTCAGAGACTTTATTTGAACAACAATCAACTGATCTCACCAATAGATTTAGAGAAAGAGGATATAGCAATAGGAACATCAAGCGAGGATACAGGAGAGCAAGATCTACTCCTCGTACCGACCTCTTTAAATCTAAACAACGAAATATTGGTGAGCAACATGTACGATTCATATCAACTTTCAATGGGCAATGGGATGCAATGAGAACCATCTTAACTAGACACTGGCCTATTTTGAGATCAGAACCACAGCTGGCACAGGGATTACCTGAAAGACCTTTAATGACAGCAAGAAGAGCAAGAAATCTTAAGGATCTTCTTGTCAATAGCCACTATGTACCTAAACAAATCTGCCCGTTTGGTTCGCGAGGACCTAGAAAGGGGTGTTTTCCATGCGGAGACTGTAAATCCTGTGCCAATATTTGCCGTGCAACTGACTTCTCAACGGCTGATGGCAAAAGGCTTTTTGAAATTAGGGAGTACATCTCGTGCAGCACCACCCATGTGGTGTATTACGCCACATGCGGATGCTCCAAAATTTATATAGGACTCACATCCAGAGAATTACGGGTCCGCACGAGGGAACACGTACGTGACATTATGGGGGCAAGAGAGGTTGAGGATCTAACACAACTGAAGACACTACCAAGACACTTTAAAATATTCCATGACAGTAGCCCCAGAACATTACAAATACGGGGGATTGAGAAAGTACACTGTGGCATCAGGGGGGGTAATATGAAGAAGACACTTGCACAAAAGGAGTGCAAGTGGATTGTCCTACTGGGATCAATGAAACCTGATGGACTGAATGAGACATTGAGTTTTGCCCCGTTCCTCTAATTCCTACTGCTGAGTTTATCTGCTATTAATTATATGTTTTTATTGTAACTTTTAGATATTTTTCTACTTTTCCCATATGTCTGGTTACCGTGTATGGTGGAAGTATGATGCGACCCATCTAATTTCTAGGAGAATAAAAGACTACGAATAATGAAGATACAGTGATTCTCCTTGATATAACTATTGCTATGCAGTGATGTAATATTATCTGTAGATGGCGCTAATGTGTCTTATTACACTTGTGTAGGTAATGTCCCCTGTATAATGTATCCAATGGCTTATTATGATGTTAATCTGTCTTTAATTACAATAGGGCCAAAAGTTATGCTAAATCTGTTATGTGAAAACTTTTTAACGATCTAGATACACCTGTATATGTAGTATTATATATTTTACTATTATGTTTGATATAGTGGGGAAAGGAATTCTCCTCATTTCCCCATATATTCAAATACGGTCTTCAGGTACAAAAAATTATACTCTTTTTTTGCCCTACACTTTCTTTCTTTCTTTGATTCTACAATTCATCTGGGGTATTATATTATGATTTATTTGGCAATAATTCTTTAACCACACTTTCACAATTATGTTACCGTTAGGGGTAGTATATGTCACTATTATTTTTTGCACTCACTTAATTTATGACAGCGCAATACTGAATATGTGCGCCGCCATATCATAACTAGTTATTTGTTCACTTGTGTAGTACTTATCCTATATAATATTAAAACTTCTTTTGCTCTATAAATATATATACATTCTGTCTATTATCACATCTCTTTTATTGTTTTTATTGCTTCATTGTTTATGTATCTCGTATATTATTAATTTTTCACTTATTGATGATTCATACCCTATATACTTTATTAGGTTGTCTTAGGGTCACATTAAATTTCGGACAGAACTATTGAGAATAGTGGATCTGATTATACATTATGCTCGGGACTCTGATCTTTCCACTTGGAGTCCACTCACCTCCGTGATGACGTGCGCATGCGTGCTGCTGTGGCTTGCGGCGACGCTTGGCCCCCTCCGTCTCCAATACATGCACTGCGCATGTCCGGAACTCCCGTTACGCGTCGGGACTCCGGATATGCGCTACAGCATGTGGGGGCGGATGTGGGGCCTGCCTCGCTTCCGGCCGCGTCAGCGGGCAGGCGCCGCTCCTTGTCTCGGCGCTGAAGTGGACTCAATTGAGACACAACATACACACTATATAAGGACCATATACATGTTGGGTGTTATGTACCCCCTGAGGAAGCAACCATTAACAGCGAAACGCGCGTTGGGGTTCCCTGTGGTGGATCGTGCACGGATGTGCATAGATACTGTTCATCCCTTCAAAATGGGTAAGTTTGCATTGCTATAGTGCCCACCTTAACATTTGTTTGGCCCCTGTTGATCCTCCCTATACCCGGCATGTGCCTTTAATTTTATAAGATTGTGAGGTCACTGTGGGCTACCAATACACAATCCATTTTATGTGATAGTGCAGTATCTATGTGGACAGTGTTTATAGCCTGCATTCTATGCCAGTACAACGTTTAACTCTTATGTCTCCGTGCTGAACCATGTACCACAGTGTTAGTACTAGAGTCTTCATTATCATGTTTTTTTAAATGTGTGTTATTTTGTGTAATAAAATTTATATATTTTCATAATTTTTGACTATAAGCTCTATTTTCTCGTCGGTATGGTCTAATAACTATGGAGTAGTCGATCTGATAAATTATGGGGGGAAGTTGGTGCCTTAAACTTTACCCAGCCTGTAACAAATATGTGGTCAGAGTCTATTTTCTTCTTCTTCTATTACAGGACCGCGCAGGGATTCAGTGATGTCTTTACAACGACCCGTTCTATCACAAATGGCTGTAAAGGCGACTCCATGGCGAGTGCTGGATTTTATACACTTGTAGCAATGGGACCGACTTAAATTTAATTAATAAGAGGTGTGTCCCAATACTTTTGTCCATATAGTGTATCTTACGTCTTGCTGCCAGATACTACAGGACGCCTTCAGATGTCTTTTTGGTGTCCATGCATGACATGCTTTGACAGTATGAGATTAACTACAAAATATTAGGCAGGTGGTTTTAATGTTCTGGCTGATCGGCGTCTGACCCCACATGGAGCTGTAATATGAAGGTCTGAAAAGCCCTATATCATATGTAAGGATTCATGTAATCAATAGAAAAAGGTTTGGTTTCACCGCATCTCATTCTAGATCAATATGGTAAAAGCAGATATCCAGTTGTGATCTTAAAAATAACCTGAGTGACTACCTAGGGGTAATACCCACCTGCTATATATAGATATGTTATTTATATGTCCTATTTCAGGCCGTAATAATGGCACGGGCAGGCCCATAGAAGCCTATGGGGCTTCCGTAAATACTGGTGACTACGTGTGTGCACCTGTAATTACGGGAGCGTTGCTAGGCGACGTCAGGGGATAGTCACTGTCCAGGGTGCTGAAAGAGTTAAACGATCGGCAGTAACTCTTTCAGCACCCTGGACAGTGAATTCCGATCACAATATAGATCAACATGTAAAAAAAATAGAAGTTCATACTTACCCAGAACTCCCTACTTCTTCCTCCAGTACGGCCTCCCTGGATGTAAAAAAATACGTTCGTGTGCATGAGGCCTTACCCTGTTCCAGCAGCGGGTCCCCAGTGGCAGCCGTGGCTCTAGCCACAGGCTGCATCAAGTTACCTTGCAAACTGAATGACTTCTCCCCCCTCCGGCGATGCCTCCTGCTGGCAGTTCTGGCGGGCCATGGCAACCGAACCCTCCTAGATGACATCACTCTGGTAGCTTATTTAAAGCGGACTCTAGCCTCAAAGCCTTGTCTTTTTTTTAACGTATATCCTTTGCTATTGACTCTGATGCTGACCTTGGCCTTCGCTTCTGTGTCATCCCTTGGATTTGTTACCTGGTACCGGTTATTCTCCTCCTGATTTTAACCTTTGGCCTGTACTCTAACTATGTCTCTGTCTCATTCTCTGGTTGTCGCATTCTGACCGCTATCCTGGTGATGACCCCTGGCTATGACCCCTTCCTAAATAGGCTAAAGTTGTATCATTGCTCCTGCCGCCAATCGGTGACTATTCTCGGTATCGCAAACTGGGATCCCGACCATGAAGGTCTATATCTCCTTGTGGGGGTTAAGCGTGTAGGAACAGGAAGATTCTTTGGACTCTGCACCCTAGTTTTGCCATGTCCAAACTGATTAGAGGATCCACTTCTCCGGGGAGAAACATAGCAGTTTACAGATAATGCAGAGGCGTAGCTAGGTTCTCCAGCACCCGGGGCAAAGATTCAGTTTGGCGCCCCCCCCCCCCCCACCAGCCTCTTTCCCGACATCTCCTTCCCCCTCACCGTGTTTGTTTTCTCTACCAATCGACGTGTCATTTATTTTTATGTAACGCGAGCATAAAAACATTTGTACATTTTGCAAGCAATATGGTTCTATACACAACACCAGAACCAAGCTCACTACATATATACAACACCAGCACAAATACAGCTCAATTTAGTGCAACTCCTGCCGTATAGGTGTGTACGGCGTAAAACTACAGCTCCCAGCATGGCCCAAACAATGATAAGGATATGCTGGGAGATGCCGTTTCACAAAAAATAAATCCTATCATAATCATACCACCCATCATCTCGCTGCAGATCATACAGTGACTACAGTGCTGATTAGAGGCAGAATAAACATTTACATTAAGTGACTCACCGGTGACGTCTCAGATTCTCTATTAACGTATATCCTTTGCTATTGACTCTGATCCTGACCTTGGCTTTCCGGATTTCGCTTCTGTGTCATCCCATGGATTTGTCACCTGGTACCGGTTATTCTACTCCTGATTTTAACCTTTGGCCTGTACTCTAACTATGTCTCTGTCTCATTCTCTGGTTGTCGTATTCTGACCACTATCCTGGTGATGACCCCTGGCTATGACCCCTTCCTAAATAGGCTAAAGTTGTATCATTGCTCCTGCCGCCAATCGGTGACTATTCTCGGTATCGCAAACTGGGATCCCGACCATGAAGGTCTATATCTCCTTGTGGGGGTTAAGGGTGTAGGAACAGGAGGATACCTTGGACTCTGCACCCTAGTTTTGCCAGGTCCAAACTGATTTGAGGATCCACTTCTCTGGTGAGAAACATAGCAGTTTACAGATGATGAAATCATCAGATAGTGGACCTATTAACCCCTCAATACCCGGGCCTGAAAAGGCCTTAATGACCAGCTAAATTTTTCCGTCTTTGCCTCTCTGCTTTTCAGCAGCCATAACTCTTTTATATTTTTTCATTGACGTGGCTGTAGGAGGCCTTGTTTTATGCGGGAAATAGTTTTTGTTTTTTTCTGCGCAGTTTGGGGGTAAAAAACAATCACTGTGTAAGTTCTATAATTTATTTTTACGGCGTGAATGTAGGAAAAAATTGATTTTCGGCATTGTCTTTTTTGTTTATTTTTTATCCCGTTCATGTTTCACGCTAAATAACCTGTTAAATTAATTCTTCAAGTTTTTATGGTCGTGTAGATACCGAATAAGGGTAGGATTTTTTGTTTTTATGTTATGTATGGGCAATAACATTTATTTTAGGCAAAATAATGACTTTTTTTTGAGATTTTTTAATATGTTTATTTTTTGTTAAATATTTTGTTTTAATCCCATTAAGGGATAACTTTATTTATATTATTCACTTATAATGTATTAGCATACTCTTATATGCTAATACATGATCTTCGGTGTCACTATGACACAGGCTGCTGTTAGGGCATCACATAATGTGCCACAACAGCAGGCAAACTGAACAGACCGCCGTGGGGTCCTCTGTAGGTCCCCACGGCTGACTGCAGACGGATTACGCAGTCTTCAATCGCAGAGGGGAGTCCCCTTTGTTCATGCCCCAGCGATCAAAGGGTTAAACAGCTGGGGTCGGAATGTTTTTCGACCCCAGCTGTATTCAGGAGGCTGCTGTAATGATAGGGGTAGGGAAACGGACAAGTGAGCTCTAATCTACCCGCCACTCTGTCCCTGCCTACTTGCAACGACCCGCCCTAGGCGACGGGGTACAACTGGGCGGCGGTCCCCACGGACAAACAGACAAGGGTACACAAAGCTAAGGGAAATGGGGCAGTTGCCCACGGCAACACCGTGAGCAACAAGAGAGGTGAACGAGCCGAGTAAAACCAGGAGTGTACGAGGTACCAAACGCAGAGCAGAAGAGTAGTCAGTAAGCCAGGGTCAGTATGGAGCAGGATCAAAAAGTCAGGAGCTGTAGCTGGGCCAGGAAACCACACGAGAAGAATCACAAGCACTGGAGGAACAGGAAAGGCAGGTATAAATAGACAGAGGGCGGGAGCTAGCTGAGTCTGGCCAGGCAGCGATAGGCTCTCCCACTCCTAAGCCTGCCAGCCTGAGTGGTGGAAGCTGGAGTCAGACTCAGAGGCATAGACTCAGGTGCCGACTGATTACCTATGGGCGTTAACCCCGCTGTGCCTGGCAGATCTTTTACAGTACCCCCCTTTTATGAGGGGCCACCGGACCCTTTCTAAGTGGACCTGGTTTATTGGGGAAATGAAGGTGGAACTTCCTGACCAATACCCCAGTGTGAACATCCCGGGCGGGTACCCAAGTCCTCTCCTCAGGCCCGTATCCTCTCCAATGGACCAGGTACTGGAGGGAGCCTTGGACCATCTTGCTGTCCACAATCTTGGCCACCTCGAATTCCACCCCCTCAGGGGTGAGAACGGGAACAGGATGTCTCCTCGAGGGAGCTAAGGACGGGGAGCAGCGTTTAAGGAGGGAGGCATGAAACACGTCGTGTATTCGAAAAGATGGGGGCAACTCCAGTCGGAAGGAGACAGGATTGAGGACTTCAATGACCTTATACGGCCCAATAAACCGGGGAGCAAATTTCTTGGACGGGACCTTAAGGCGCAAGTTCCTAGACGATAACCATACCAGATCCCCGACCATAAACAAGGGGTTAGCAGAACGTCTTCTATCAGCCTGAGTTTTTTGTACGCTCTGGGACGCCACTAGGTTCTTCTGAACCTGGGCCCAGACTGTGCACAGTACCCGATGAACGACCTCTACCTCGGGATTGTTGGAACTACCAGGTGAAACGGAGGAGAACCGTGGATTAAACCCAAAATTACAGAAAAAGGGGGAGACCCCTGACGAGTTACTTACCCGGTTATTGAGGGAAAATTCGGCGAGGGGAATGAATGAGACCCAATCATATTGACAGTTAGAGATAAAACACCTTAAATATTGTTCTAGAGATTGATTAGTCCTCTCAGTTTGGCCATTAGTTTCAGGATGGAAGGCAGAGGAGAAGGACAGATCAATCTCCAAATTTTTACAGAAGGCTCTCCAAAACAATGAAACAAATTGTACCCCTCTGTCCGAAACAATATTGACAGGGACCCCATGGAGACGCAGGATGTGTTTGACAAACAAGGTAGCTAACGTCTTGGCATTGGGTAGGTTCTTGAGGGGCACAAAGTGGCACATCTTACTAAAGCGGTCTACTACAACCCACACCACCGACTTGCCTTGAGATGGAGGCAAATCGGTGATAAAATCCATGGAGATATGGGTCCAAGGTCTCTGGGGAATGGGCAAAGAACGTAGTAAGCCCGCTGGTCGGAACCTGGGAGTCTTGGACCTAGCACAAACCTCACAAGCGGCGACGTAGGCCTTAACGTCTTTAGGCAACCCAGGCCACCAATAGTTTCTGGCAATGAGGTGTTTGGTACCCAGGACGCCTGGATGACCAGATAGTGCGGAGTCATAGTTTTCCCTAAGTACGCTTAGCCGAAATTGCAGGGGAACAAACAGCTTGTCCTCAGGAAGGTTCCCGGGAGCTGAACCTTGATCAGCCGCGATTTCTGAGACTAAATCAGAATCAATAGAAGAAATGATTATACCAGGAGGCAGAATACAAGCAGGATCTTCCTCCGAAGGGGGGCTGGCCATGAAGCTACGCGACAGTGCATCGGCCTTAATATTTTTAGACCCAGCCCTATAGGTAACCAAAAAGTTGAATCTGGTAAAAAATAGCGCCCATCGAGCTTGTCTCGGGTTTAGCCTCCGGGCAGATTCTAGGAACACCAGATTCTTGTGGTCGGTAAGGACCGTTACCTGGTGCCTAGCCCCCTCCAGGAAGTGGCGCCACTCTTCAAATGCCCATTTAATGGCTAAGAGTTCGCGGTTGCCAATATCATAGTTACTCTCAGTGGGCGAAAACTTCCTGGAGAAGTAGGCACAGGGACGGAGATGGGTGAGGGACCTGGTACCCTGGGAAAAGACAGCCCCCACTCCCACCTCGGATGCGTCAACTTCCACGATAAATGGCTCCATTTGGTTGGGCTGAACCAGCACCGGGGCCGAGATAAAGCACTTCTTAAGGACCTCAAAAGCCTGGACAGCTTCAGGAGGCCAGTGGAGGAGATCAGCACCTTTGCGAGTGAGATCCGTAAGAGGCTTAGCGATGACCGAGAAGTTAGCAATAAATCTCCGGTAATAATTAGCGAACCCCAAGAAGCACTGTAACGCCTTCAGGGAGGCAGGTTGGACCCATTCCGCCACAGCCTGGACCTTGGCGGGGTCCATGCGGAATTCATGAGGAGTGAGGATTTGACCCCAAAATGGTATCTCCTGCACCCCAAACACACATTTTTCGGTCTTCGCAAACAGTTTGTTTTCCCGAAGGACCTGGAGCACCTTCCTGACATGCTCAATGTGGGAGGACCAGTCCTTGGAAAACACAAGTATGTCATCAAGGTACACTACAAGAAATACCCCCAGATAGTCTCTTAAAATCTCATTTATGAAATTCTGGAAGACCACGGGAGCATTACACAACCAAAAGGGCATGACGAGGTATTCGAAATGACCTTCGGGCGTGTTAAACGCAGTCTTCCACTCATCCTCCTCTTTGATGCGGATAAGGTTATAAGCCCCCCGTAGATCAAACTTAGAGAACCATTGGGCCCCGTGAACCTGATTAAAGAGATCAGGAATCAAAGGAAGGGGATACTGGTTCCTCACAGTGACCTTATTCAAGTTTCGGTTGTCAATGCATGGCCTAAGACCACCATCCTTCTTCCCAACGAAGAAGAAGCCAGCACCTACCGGAGAAGTAGAGGGGCGAATGTAACCCTTGGCCAGGCATTCCTGGATATACTTTCTCATGGCTTCACGTTCGGGACAAGAGAGATTAAATATCCTACCCTTAGGGAGCTTAGCTCCTGGTACCAAATCGATAGCGCAATCGTATTCTCTATGAGGGGGTAACACTTCGGAGGCCTCCTTAGAGAAAACATCAGCGAAGTCCTGAACAAACTCAGGTAGCGTGTTCACCTCCTCAGGGGGAGAAAATAGAATTGACAGAAAAACATGACGTCAAGCATTCATTACCCCATTTGGTAAGATCCCCAGTATTCCAGTCAAACGTGGGATTATGCAACTGCAACCAGGGAAGGCCTAAAACCAAATCGTACGATAATCCCTGCATTAACAGTACAGAGCACTGCTCCAAATGCATGGAGCCAACAAGGGGTTCAAAAACAGGGGTATGCTGTGTAAAATAACCATTAGCAAGAGGAGTGGAGTCGATACCCACTACCGGGACAGGTTTAGGCAAATCAATCAAAGGCATAGCTAGAGACATAGCAAATTCCACAGACATGATATTAGCAGAAGACCCTGAATCCACGAAGGCACTGCCAGTAGCAGATCTACCACCAAAAGAGACCTGAAAGGGAAGCAAGATTTTATTACGTTTCATATTTACGGGAAATACCTGTGCGCCCAAGTGGCCTCCCCGATGATCACTTAGGAGCTTATTCTTACGGCCAGGACAGTTGTTCACTTGATGCTTGTCATCCCCACAGTAGAAGCAGAGACCATTCTACCTGCGGAACTCTCTACGTTGTTGGGGGGACACGGAGGCCCCGAGTTGCATAGGTACCTCCGAGTCTTCCGTGGAAGAACGAAGCAACGGAACCTCGGGAGGCATCATGGGGGAGTCAGAGGAGAAAACACCAAGATGTTCAAGTCGTCGTTCCCTGAGACGTCGGTCAAGTCGTACCGCTAAAGCCATAACCTGGTCTAGGTAGTCAGAAGAGGGGTAGCTAACTAGCAGGTCTTTCAGGGCGTTCGACAGGCCCAACCTAAACTGGCACCTTAAGGCAGGGTTATTCCACCGAGAAGCTACGCACCACTTCCTAAAGTCAGAACAATACTCCTCAACAGGTCTCTTACCCTGACGTAAGGTCACCAGCTGACTCTCGGCAAAGGCAGTCTTGTCAGTCTCGTCATAAATGAGTCTGAGAGCAGAAAAGAAAAGATCAACAGAGGAAAGTTCAGGGGCGTCGGGAGCCAAGGAGAAGGCCCATTCTTGGGGCCCCTCCAGGAGCCGGGACATAATTATACCCACCCGCTGGCTCTCAGTACCTGAGGAGTGGGGCTTTAAGCCAAAATAGAGCCTACAACTCTCCCGAAAGGAGAGAAAAGTCTTCCGGTCCCCTGAGAACCGGTCAGGCAACTTGAGGTGGGGTTCAAGAGGTGAGGTGAGGGGCACTACCATGGTAGCATCAGGCTGGTTGACCCTCTGAGCCAGGGCCTGGACCTGTAGGGAGAGACCCTGCATTTGCTGAGCCAGGGTCTCAAGGGGGTCCATAGTAGTGTCAGGGACCAGGGTAGACTAGGTATATAGACTTGTGAATATGTAATGATGGGGGTAGGGAAACAGACAAGTGAGCCCTAATCTACCCGCCACTCAGTCCCTACCTACTTGCAACGACCCGCCCTAGGCGACAGGGGTACAACTGGGCGACGGTCCCGACACTCAATAAATGCACGACAGACAAACAGACAAGGGAACACAGAACCTAAGGGAAACGGGGCAGTTGCCCAAGGCAACACCGTGAGCAACAAGAGTAGTAAACGAGCCGAGTCAAACCAGGAGAGTATGAGGTGCCAAACGCAGACCAGGAGAGTAGTGAACAAGCCGAGTCAAACCAGGAGAGCACGAGGTACCAAACGCAGAGCAGGAGAGTAGTGAACGAGCCGAGTCAAACCAGGAGAGCACGAGGTACCAAACGCAGAGCAGGAGAGTAGTCCGTAAGCCAGGGTCAATACGAAGCAGGGATAAATAGTACAAGAAGCTGCAGCAGGGCCAGGAAACCAACAGAGAAGATTCACAAGCAAGGAGGAACAGGAAAGGCAGGTATAAATAGACAGAGGGCGGGAGCTAGCTCCGTCTGGCCAGGCTGCGATAGGCTCTCCCACTCCTAAGCCTGCCATCCTGAGTGGTGGAAGATGGAGTCAGTCTCACAGACCTAGAAGCAGGTGCAGACTGATTACCTATGGGTGTTGATAAAGAAGCTGTGCCTGGCAGAACCTTTACAACGCCACCTGTGAGTCACTGGATGTCTCTGTGCTGTATATGGTCTACAACCCTCCTGTGTAGGACTGGTATTTACCACTATATGGTCACTGGATGTCACTGTTCTGTAATCTCTTATATGGTCTGTAGAGTTCCTGTGTAGGACTGGTATCTACCACTATATGGTCACTGGATGTCATTGTACTGTAATCACTTATATGGTCTGTAGAGCCCCTGTTTAGGATCGGCATCTATGACTATATGGTCACTATAAGGTGGTGATATTGGTTTTTGTTCAGTGGTTTTGATTCAGTAACAGTATGGTAATATTATTCAGTCACTATGTGGTCATTGTGTGGCGGAAGTATTGAGTAACTATGCAGGTAAGAGCCTATTCACATCTGCGTTGGAGGCTCTGTGACAGATCTGGACGAAAATACCGGAAACCATAGCGCAGCCTGCTGCGCTTTTGTTTTTGGTATAACCACGGACACCATGACGGAAACCAGACGGTAATTTTGTGGTTCTAGTCCTCAACATAAACACTGACGCAGGTGTGAACAGGCCTGAAGCGGGATTAGTTTGCGTGTACAATCCCAACCTGAAAACACAACCAGCTGCCGTCTTTTAACAATTTAAAGCCCAGTTACCTCTGCCGCCTTTATAGCATAGGTGGAGGTAAACAGGTTAAGGACGGGCCACTACTCTTGGTCCAGTGCTGTGTGCTTGCCCCCCTAAGCTAAAATTTGTGGCCTGCACCTATCTTGGGGTACATTTTTTTGGTAGCTTTATATTCCAATGTTTTGGAGAAGATGTGACCAAAAAACAGAATATCTGTATTTTTTTACAATATTTTTCTTACAAAGTTTACCGCGCAGGATAAATGATGTGATTATTTTTGTGTATTTATGGATGTGGCAATACCAGTTGTGTATAGGTTTATATATTTTTTTAATAATGACTTTATAAAGAGAGAGTGGCAATTTTTTTTTATTTTTTTTTAAAGCATTTTTTTTCGTTTTTTGTCCCACTAGGGGACTTGAGGATCCGATCACCTCTTAGCTGGTATAATACACTGCATTCTGGCAGGGCCTAATAGGCTTCTGTACATGGCAGGCCAGGAGACCATTGTTAGGCCTCCAGTTGCAATAGCAACCATTGGCACCCCCGCGATCGCCTGCTATTGTACAGATGATGCCCCCTCCTTCTCTCAACCACTTAGATGCTGCACTCGCTATTGACTTTGTCGACTTAGGGGTTATACGGCCTATCGGGAGGCGGTTCTAGTTGAAACCTATGACAGAGACCCCTGCCGTTCTCTGTTTTGTAGGATACTGACTTACAATCACTGTATCACGCCGCCGCTCCTGCCCGTTAATCTTAAAGGCTAAAAGAGGCCTCATCTGCTCTGCTTGTTGTGCAATTCACCGGGTTGGGTGAATATAAATTTTAGTTGCACATTAAAAATATTTTGAAACAAAAATAATTGGTTTTTGCATCTCCGCTTTCCAAAAGCCGTAATTTTTTAATTGTTCCGTCAATATCGCTGTATAAGGGCTTTTTTTTTTGCCAGACTTGTTATTTTCTTTAATGGCACCATTTTTGGGTACATATGATATATTGATTAACTTTTATTATATTTTTTGTGGGGGGTAAAAAAAAAACTCTTTTGCCATGTTTTTTTTATTTATTTTTTATTTTTTACGGTCTTCACCATGCTGTTTAAATACTGTGTTAACTTTATTGCTCTGGTCGTTACGATCGTGGTGATACCATATATGTGTATTTTTTTTCCCACTTGTACAAAATAAAACCCACTTTTTATGAAAAAAATGGTTTTGTTTCATTTTTACTGTATATGTAAATGCCCGTGTTGTACGTTTTATGTGTGCGATAACATTTAAGAAAGCCAGTGGAATTGACCACATTGATTTGAGAATTCTTTGAGATGATAGAAACTTCCCCAGAGGGTGTAGTCTGACCCTACTGTCTGTATTCTTGTACCATATTACGTTTTATATGGCCACCGGATCACTGAGATACGCTTCTTGTGATGTCATCTAGAATATGGGCAAATTCTATTTCTCTACACTTCTTAATCTGGATGTGTAAACATCTTATGACATCATCAAGTCTATAAATTGGGGTCACACATTGACCACGGTGTCGGTTTCTCTTGCTGGCTCTCATCATGAAGGTGTCTTTGAAGAAGAGGAGGATAGTGAAGACTTTTTTCAAGATGAGGATTGTAGAGAAAATGGAGGTTGGCGGACGTCAATTTCCCGATGATGTAGAGATGGAGGACGTGGAGGAGGACGAGAAAATGGAGGTTGGCGGACGCCAGTTTCCTGATGATATAGAGATGGAGGATATGGAGGATGAGAAAAACAAAAAGGAAGTTCGCGGACGCCAACTTCCAGAGGATGTGGAGATGGAGGACCTTTCAGGGGTTACTGTTACCACCAGGGCCTCAAACCCCCGGAAGAGAAAGTGGCCATTTTAATTCCATCTGCCACTCGGGGCCCATTTACAATCAGGGCCCCGAACCCCCGGGAGAGAAAGAGACCTGTTCAGTTCCATCTGTCACTCGGGGCCCATTCACCATCTTTTTTCGCCCCAACATGGTGGTCTTTACCACCTAAACCATCTGAATTTGCCATGAAGACTCCCCAGCGCTGAGAACCAGTGACGCGCAGAACAGAAGCGAGATCCGGTAAGTCCGACGTCTTCTGCTCCGTCTTCATCTCCTTGTGGTGAAGGTTTTGTGAATTTTTGGGCTAATTCAGAATTTATTTTTCTTTTCTAGAATACAACTGTGAAAAAATGTTAAAAATGTTTTACGCTCTCTTATGATCCAGGACTGAGCTGTGTAAGGGTGGACTGGCGGCCATATCCACGTGTGAAGAAGGACCCTCCTCTTCTTCATTTCACAGATCATCACATGTTAAAGGGCCGGAGAAAACCGCACAGCAATTCTACTGGATTCTGGAATAAACATATATTTTCTTTACAATTTTCAGTGTTTTCATATATATATTGGGGAATTTATCCCGGGAGCCTTTTATCTACAGGGATCATAAGGGTGTGGAAAAGTCATAGGTGTAATAATCTGCAGAATATATTAATAAGTATCTATCAGGAGGTAGAGAGGACAGAGCAATATTCTGCAGATCTCCAGAGAGGTCAGTGGTGTAATAATCTGCAGAATATATCACTATGTATATGTCAGGAGGTAGAGGAGCAATGTTCTGCAGATCTCTAGAGAGGTCAGTGGTGTAATAATCTGCAGAATATATAACTATGTATCTGTCAGGCAGTAAAGAGGAGAGAGCAATGTTCTGCAGATCTCCAGAGAGGTCAGAGGTGTAATAATCTGCAGAATATATCACTATGTATCTGTCAGGAGGTAGAGGAGTAATGTTCTGCAGATCTCCAGAGAGGTCAGTGGTGTAATAATCTGCAGAATATATCACTATGTATCTGTCAGGAGGTAGAGAAGCAATGTTCTGCAAATCTCCAGAGAGGTCAGTGGTGTAATAATCTGCAGAATATATCACTATGTATCTGTCAGGAGGTAGAGGAGCAATGTTCTGCAGATCTCTAGAGAGGTCAGTGGTGTAATAATCTGCAGAATATATCACTATATATCTGTTAGGAGGTAGAGAGAACAGAGCAATGTTCTGCAGTTCTCTAGAGAAGTCATTGGTGTAATAAACTGCAGACTATATCACTATGTATCTGTCAGGAGGTAGAGGAGCAATGTTCTGCAGATCTCTAGAGAGGTCAGTGGTGTAATAATCTGCAGAATATATCACTATGTATCTGTCAGGAGGTAGAGGAGCAATGTACTGCAGATCTATAGAGAGGTCAGTGGTGTAATAATCTGCAGCATATATCACTATGTATCTGTCAGGGGGTAGAGGAGCAATGTTCTGCAGATCTATAGAGAGGTCAGTGGTGTAATAATCTGCAGAATATATCACTATGTATCTGTCAGGAGGTAGAGGAGCGATGTTCTGCAGCTCACCAGAGAGGTCAGTGGTGTAATAATCTGCAGAATATATCACTATGTATGTCAGGAGGTAGAGAGGACAAAGCAATGTTCTGCAGATCTCCAGAGAGGTCAGTGGTGTAATAATCTGCAGAATATATCACTATGTATCTGTCAGGTGTTAGAGGAGCAATGTTCTGCAGATCTCTGGAGAGGTCAGTGGTGTAATAATCTGCAGAATATATCACTATGTATCTGTCAGGAGGTAGAGAGGACAGAGTAATGATCTGCAGATCTCTAGAGAGATCAGTTGTATAATAATTTGCAGAATATATCACTATGTATCTGTCAGGCGGTAGAGAGGAGAGAGCAATGTTCTGCAGATCTCTATTTCAGTGGGAGGCGGATGCTTCTTTTTACCGCTAGCTGATTTTTTCAGCTAGCGGATAAAAAAAGCGTCCTGCCCGATCTGAGGTGAATGGGAGTAGGAATATTTTGGCTGACTGCAGAAAATCCACTGTGTGAACATGGTCTTAGTGACCCCTTTTGCGGTGCAACTTACTCGGCGGCAGCAGCAGTAAAATGGAAGAAACTAGACACCAAAAAGAAAAAGTTAGGCCCCTGTGTTTTACCATAGATAAGTTAGGCCCCCTGTGTTTTACCATAGATAAGTTAGGCCCCCTTTGTTTTACCATTGATAAGTTATGTCCCCTGTGTTTTACCATAGATAAATTAGGCCCCCTGTGTTTTAGCATAGATAAGTAAGGCCCCCTGTTTTTTACCATAGATAAGTTAGGCCCCCTGTGTTTTACCATAGATAAGTTAGGCCCCTTGCGTTTTATCATAGATAAGTTAGGCACCCTGTGTTTTACCATAGGTAAGTTAGGCCCATGGCCGGCCTTAGATACGTTCGACCAGGGAGGTCGCACAGGGCGCTAGCCGCCACACTGCAAGAGGGGCGCCAGCAGGTGTGTGTATCCACGCGCCGTTGCAACTAGCAGTGGGGATACACACACTCACTACAGTCGCCTTTCCACCCGGGCGCTTCTTCACTTAGTGGCCGTCGCTACCGCTGTATCAGCCATAGCGGCATGAGGGTGGTGGCGTCGCTAGCAGCTGCTGCGGCTGCTATAGCGGTAGCGACGGCACTATAGCAGAGCAGGGAGGTATCTCCCTGCTCTGCTATCTACTTGTGCCACTGTAACTCCCTGAAGGAGCGGAATCCCCCTTCTGCTGGGGATTCCGCTCCTGGAGTGCTGCTTGAAGTCTCTGTCCATATATGGAAAGTGACATCAGGGGAAACTCCTGAAACGGAATCCCCGGTCACAGCGTTGCAGACGTTATGACCAGTTATTCCACTCCAGGAGAAGCCAATGACGTCATGGACACAGACGACAGGAGCTTCTCCTGGAGTGGAATCGACGGTCACAGCGTGAGCCATGCTGTGACCGGGGATTCCGCTTCAGGAGTTTCCCCTGATGTCACTGTCCATATATGGACAGAAGCACCAAGCAGCGCTCCAGGAGCGGAATCCCCAGCCACACAGGGATTCCGCTCCTTCAGGGAACTACTGTGGCGCTATCTATACTGGAAAGTGGGGGGGGGGGGTTGCTATCTACAGGGGGGCTGTGGGCTGTGTGGCACTACCTACAAAAAAGGACAACTGTGCGGGAGCACACAAAATACCCAGCTTTCCCGGCTATCAAATAAATCTGTGGAAATAAACTAAGATATAACTATTATTTAATCTAGCTAAAAGGATTAATCCTTTAGCTAGACTAAATAAAAGTTATATCTTCTTTTATTTCCACACATTTATTTGATAGCTGGGAATGCTGGGTATTTTGTGTGCTCCTGCACAGTTGTCCTTTTTTGAATGTCTATTGCCCGCCAGCTATCAGGGTCATTTCGTAGTCCTTGCACTACTTACAGGGGGGCTGTGGGCAGTGTGGCACTACCTACCAGGGGGCTGTGTGGCACTCCCTACCAGGGGGCTGTGCGGCACTCCCTAGCAGGGGGCTGTGCGGCACTCCCTAGCAGGGGGGCTGTGCGGCACTCCTTAGCAGGGGGCTGTGCGGCACTTCCTACCAGGGGGCTGTGCGGAACTTCCTACCAGGGGGCTGTGCGGCACTCCATACAGGGGGCTGTGCGGCACTCCCTACAGGGGGCTGTGCGGCACTCCCTACAGGGGGCTGTGTGGCACTCCCTACAGGGGGCTGTGTAGCGCTATCTACAAGGAGCTGTGTGGCGCTACCCACAAGGGGCTGTGTGGCGCTACCCACAAGGGGCTGTGTGGCGCTACCCACAAGGGGCTGTGTGGCGCTACCCACAAGGGGGCTGTGTGATGCTATCTACAAGGGGCTGTGTGGCGCTACCCACAAGGGGCTGTGTGGCACTACCCAAAAGGGGCTGTGCGGCACTCCCTACAGGGAGCTGTGCGGCACTCCCTACAGGGGGCTGTATTTTGTGTGCTCCTGCACAGTTGTCCTTTTTTGAATGTCTATTGCCCGCCAGCTATCAGGGTCATTTCGTAGTCCTTGCACTACTTACAGGGGGGCTGTGGGCAGTGTGGCACTACCTACCAGGGGGCTGTGTGGCACTCCCTACCAGGGGGCTGTGCGGCACTCACTAGCAGGGGGCTGTGCGGCACTCCCTAGCAGGGGGGCTGTGCGGCACTCCTTAGCAGGGGGCTGTGCGGCACTTCCTACCAGGGGGCTGTGCGGATCTTCCTACCAGGGGGCTGTGCGGCACTCCCTACAGGGGGCTGTGCGGCACTCCCTACAGGGGGCTGTGCGGCACTCCCTACAGGGGGCTTTGTGGCACTCCCTACAGGGGGCTGTGTAGCGCTATCTACAAGGAGCTGTGTGGCGCTACCCACAAGGGGGCTGTTTGGTGCTACCTACAAGGGGCTGTGTGGCGCTACCCACAAGGGGCTGTGTGGCACTACCCACAAGGGGCTGTGTGGCGCTACCCACAAGGGGCTGTGTGGCGCTACCCACAAGGGGGCTGTGTGGTGCTATCTACAAGGGGCTGTGTGGCGCTACCCACAAGGGGCTGTGTGGCACTACCCAAAAGGGGCTGTGCGGCACTCCCTACAGGGAGCTGTGCGGCACTCCCTACATGGGGCTGTGTGGCACTCCCTACAGGGGGCTGTGTAGCGCTATCTACAAGGGGGCTGTGTGGCGCTATCTACAAGGAGCTGTGTGGCGCTACCCACAAGGGGGCTGTGTGGTGCTACCTACAAGGGGCTGTGTGGCGCTACCCACAAGGGGCTGTGTGGAACTACCCACAAGGGGCTGTGTGGCGCTACCCACAAGGGGCTGTATGGCGCTACTCACAAGGGGGCTGTGTGGTGCTATCTACAAGGGGCTGTGTGGCGCTACCCACAAGGGGCTGTGTGGCGCTACCCACAAGGGGCTGTGTGGCGCTACCCACAAGGGGCTGTGTGGCGCTACCCACAAGGGGGCTGCGTGGTCTTTCCTACAAGGGGCTGTGTGGTGCAACCCACAAGGGGCTGTGTGGCGCTACCCACAAGGGGCTGTGTGGCGCTACCTACAAGGGGCTGTGTGGCGCTACCTACAGGGGTAATCTGTGAGTGGGGGGCTGATGGTCATTTTACTGTGAGTGGGGGGCTGATGGTCTTCAAGTGGTTTCTTTTTGAAATTAATAGGAGGCAGAAAATACCTGCGGCGCTCGTTTGGAGCTTTTTTTCTGCGTTTTTTGCATTCGCTTCAACAGCTTAAGAAAAAACACAAAAACAAGGTCAAACAACGCTGTTAGTTCCTGAAGAAATTTTGAGGCAGATTTTTTTGCCTTACAAAAAACGTGTGTGAACAAACCCTACGAGTGTAGTGCTTGTTCTCAGCCTTTTTTCTGTCTTTCTCAAAACAATTTTTGGTAGGGGGGCCCTGAGGAAATTTTATTTTTCCAGTGCTGCCTCGAGTCCGAAAAGGTTGAGAAACTCTGTACTAGGCCACAAGATCCCATCGTGGAGCAGCTCAGTACATCATGGGAACGGGGCCTAGGTGAGTACAATTTTTGTTTTTGTTTGGGGACACGGTCTACAAGGGGGAGGTGGGGGACTGTCTGGCACTGTCTACAAGGAGGAGGTGGGGGGCTGTATGGCACGATCTACAAAAAGCAAAAAGGCGGTGGGGGATTATGGCACTGTCTAGAGGGAGGCTATATGGCAAAATCTACAGGGGGGGGGGCACTATACTGTGTAGGGCCACTACGCGGACATTATACTGTGTAGAGGTACTACAGGGGGCAAAATACTGTGGGCACAATTAGAGGACAAAGTACTGTGTCCTTGAAGGGGTTGTAATATATTATATTGTTAAATATTATTAGTATTATACTGTCTGGGGGCACTAAAGGGGCATTATAATTTTTTTTATGGGGCATTTTTAATGATAATAATAATAATAATAATAATAATTAATAATAATAATAATAATAATAATAATAATAAATAATAATCTTTATTTATGTAGCGCCAACATATTACGCAGCACTTTACAATTTAGAGGGAACATGAAACAAACAATATCAGACATTACATAGTGACAAAGTTAATTTACAATTCAAACCTGAGGAGTGAGGACCCTGCTCGCAAGAGCTTACAATCTATGAGGAAATAAAGGAGACACAACGTTTAACAGTTTGTTCTGTACAATAGTCCGGCCATTTTTATACACATGGGGTGGTAACATAAAGCTGCATGAGCCTGTCACCAGCCAGTCTCCGTGTATGACTGACATGAAGAGAAGGAGTGTGAGGGAATCTTATTCTGATGACTAATCTAAAAGGAGGGCCATGGAAAGGAGTCAGATTAGGGAATGTTATAGGCCAGTCTAAATAGATGTGTTTTCAGGGCACATTTAAAACTGTGGATATTGGGAATTAATCTGATTGGGGTAGCGCATTCCAGAGGACTGGTGCATGGGGTGGGGCGCCGAAAGATCATTTTGCAAAGGGCGCCATCTATCCTAGGGCCGGCCCTGGTTAGGCCCCCTGTGTTTTACCATAGATAAATTAGGCCCCCTGTGTTTTACCATAGATAAGTTAGGCCCCCCTGTGTTTTACCATAGATAAGTTAGGCCCCCCTGTGTTTTACCATAGATAAATTAGGCCCCCCTGTGTTTTACCATAGATAAGTTAGGCCCCTGTGTTTTACCATAGATAAGTTAGGCCCCTGTGTTTTACTATAGATAAGTTAGGTCCCCTGTGTTTTACCATAGATAAGTAAGGCACCCTGTGTTTTACCATAGAGAAGTTAGGCCCCTTGTGTTTTACCATAGATAAGTTAGGCCCCTGTGTTTTACCATAGATAAGTTAGGCCCCCTGTGTTTTACCATAGATAAGTTAGGCCCCCTTTGCACCAGTAAAAAGAAAACTCACCTTACCCGTTCCCACGACGGCCTGATGGATCCTGTCACAGATTTTTAGCCTCTAAATGACCGAACAATGAAACACAAAGTATATTAGAAAGTTGTAGAAATGTTTACTGTATACTGAATAAACTTTTTATTTTTATTTTTATTTTTTATAAATTCTCTTTTATTAAAGGTTTTAACATACAAAACAACAAGAAAAACAAAACTTACATCCATCGTAATAACATTCTTACAATGTATCAGCAGGCTACGTAAATCAAATGTCCTTAGAAAATTTGTCTAAGAGCGAATGGGATAAATCCCGACATAACGGCATGAAATAAAGTGTGAAAGAAAAATAAAGACATGCATTACAGAGAGTGGGCCAGGGGGTTCACTTCCCTATATTATAACCTGATGAACGAAAACCCTCTCATCGAGGATCAAATATCAGTAACCTACTGTATTCGTAAAAGAACACAAAGGGAAGGAAAGAAAATAATAATTACATAAAAGGGTAGATACAGTACAAAAGATACAGTCTCCCTGGTGGTGGGAAAGTATGGAATGTCAGCACCTTATAACGTCCCTGATCTCGTCCTTCAAAATAAATCAAGTGTCATGAGATAGAAATTATTCATACCCTAATCCCCTAGATACTAGTTTACCTAATTTAGAAAGGGCTTCTTGAGATATGCCTATCTCTAGCTAGTCCCCTGTCAATATATTGTTACTGGATAATTGTTCTAAATATTGTTTCCAAAGTTGCCATGTTTTAAGAAAGCTGTCCCTTGTGAAAGTATTCCAGCCCACCAACTCCTCAAGTCTATATAGTTGATGCATTTTAGACCACCAAACCTCTATCGTAGGGGGATCTGTTTTCCTCCAATACAAGGGAATTAGAAGTTTTGCAGTGGACACCAGGAAAGTAATCAAATTCTTTTTCGAAGGCGTAAAATCTTTCACTGGTAACCACAACAAAACCAGCTCCGGGGTCAACCGGATATTATTTCCTGTGATCTTGCCTATTGCTATTTCCACCTCCCTCCAGAAATTCTTAATTTTAGGGCAAAACCACCATATGTGTGCGAGCGTCCCTGTCTCTAGGCCACATCTCCAACAAACGTCTGTGCTAACTAGATGTATTCTATAAAGATAAGCAGGTGTCCTATACCATCTTGTCACCAATTTGTACAAATTTTCCTGGTACTGCACACATCTAGAGAACCCATGAGAGTGATATAGTATCAGATCAATCTCTGTCTGCGAAAAGGTAGAGCCCAGCTCAACTTCCCATTCTCTAATGAAGTGTGGTTTAGATGGAGCTCGTTGTAGGAGGAGACCAGAATGTATCTTAGACAGAGGCTTAGTTGGGGTACTGGGTAAAAGAGAATAATTTTCAAGCCACGTGGGGTCCGGATACGAGCTTGGATTAGCCGACAAAAATTTACGACATACTAATTTAAAATTAAATTGATGTAGAAAGGAGACCCTAACCTTATGAAGAGAAGCGTTCGGAGCAATTCCGCTAAGTCTTGTCCTAAGAGCCTCCAAATCAGGTAGAGCTGCTGAATCTAATATCTCCGCTACCTTATATGTTTTAAGTGTCTGCCACATCGAAGAACTCACAGTTAGCATTTTATTGACATAATGTGGTAGAACAGCCAGCGGAGCCAATGAAGAGAGATTTCCACTAGACATGGCCAGAGCGCCCGATTTCTGACAAACTTTAAGCATTTCCCTAGTCAGTACACTAATTAATGCCTTTGGCGGAGGTAATGGTAATTTCACCCACAACAAGTGAGCTAAGTCCTCCGAGAGGAACGCTCTTTCCATATCCAGATGAAGAGCCCCCATAGACAAATTGGCTAATTGTGACCAGTGAGACAGTTGGACCGCTTCATAATATGTCTTTAAATCAGGTAATGCCATCCCTCCTTGCGCTTTTTTAAGAGTAAGGAGCCGATAAGCCAACCGGGAATGCTTCTCCTTCCACAAGAACTTAACAAAAAGGCTCTTGAAACTGTTGAAAAAGCTATTTGGCAGCTCAATAGGCAGACTCTGCAGCATGTATAGGATCTGTGGGAGCACATAAGTCGCCAATAAATTTTTCCGTCCTATCCAAGAGACATAAGGTATGTTCAATTGGGATATATATCTATGAATCTTGGAGAGGAGGGGTTTAAAATTAAGTACGAAAAGCTGGGACACATCAGCTGAAATCATTATCCCCAAGTACTTAATAGCATGCGAAGGCCATTTAAAGGGCGACATAGATTTAAAAACCAAAAGCTGACCAACCGGTACATTAATGCCTAAGGCCTCCGACTTATCATAATTAATTTTAAAATTAGATATCTCTCCAAATTTATTAAAGACGTCTATTATTTTTGGAAAGGCCTCAAGTGGATTCGTAACCATCAATAGCAAATCATCTGCAAAGGCTGCCAGTTTATGAGTATAACTCCCCATCCTCAGTCCTTCAATCTCAACGGTCTGTCGTAATTTCGCAAGTAATGTCTCCATCACCATACAAAACAGAAACGGGGACAAAGGGCAACCTTGACGAGTTCCATTTGTAATAGAAAAGTAATCTGACAAAGAACCATTCACTTGAATTCTAGCAGATGGGGAGGTATACAGAGAAAATATAGCATTAATAAACACAGGAGGAAAATTAAACTTAGCTCTCATGTACTCCCAACAGACCCTATCAAACGCCTTCTCTGCATCAGTACCAAGGAGGATCATAGAATGCCCCCGGCGCCTTATTTGACATATAGCATGCAATACCCTACTCACATTGTGCCTACCTTCCCGTCCCTTCACAAATCCCACCTGCTCTTCATTTATTAGTTTCGGCAATAGTGGTTGAATGCGGAGAGACAGAATTTTAGCCCACCACTTCACATAACAATTCAAAAGCGAGATAGGCCTATAGCTCCCACAGCATTCCAGATCCTTCCCCTCTTTAGGAAGAATAGTTATAAAAGCTTCCAATGCTTGCTTAGGTAATAAAGCACCCTTCATCAGAGAACTGCATACTTCCACAAACTTCGGTATTAATTGCTGACTAAATTTTTTATAGAACGAAATAGGGAGACCATCCGGCCCCGGGCTCTTCCCAGACGGTATTGAATGCAATACTTTCTCAACCTCCTCTTTAGTGATAGGCGCCAGGAGCACTCCACAGTCCAACTCAGAAAGGGCAGGTACCGAGATAGAATCTAAAAAACTCCCTATTTTGCTCGTCTTCTCCTGAGGCGTCAACCCCAAATTCCCCACCGAGTCACCCAAATTATATAGAGAAGAATAAAAGGATTGAAAGGTCTTTGCTATAAGCGGGGTGGTAGTCACCCTTGCCCCTTTGTCATCTTTTATGGTCTCTATAAATGTTTTGGACTGTTTTTGTCGGATCAGACGGGTCATCAATTTAGAGCCTTTGTCTCCATGAAGATACATGTGACTTTGAGCAGCCAAAAAAGCCTTAGCCGCTTTTACATTCATATGGTCCTTAAGTTCCTGCCGTAACTGACATAATTCCCTATAATCCTCAGTCAAGTTAGAGTTTTTATGCGATAATTCCATTTGGGTTATTTTATGGAGTAAGTCTAGAATTTGAGCATTCCTTTGTTTTTTAACTCGCGAGGACAGGGCAATAAGTTCTCCTCTCATAAAGGCTTTTTGCGTCTCCTAGAGAATGGGTCTAGAAATTTGCGGATTATCATTAAAGCCATAGAATTCCTCTAGTTTTAGGGCAAGTGCTTGACTATGCAATAATGGTATCGTTCAATCTCCAGGTCCATTCCCTACGAGGTAAATTAAACAATTCTAAGGAAAGCGAGATCGGAGCATAGTCTGAAACTGTAATACTTCCTATATCCGCTTGAAGTAATGAGGGAACAAGGACCATAGGAATGAATATATAGTCAATTCTATGATGTCTCGTGTGGTTTACAGTAAAAAGTAAAGTCTTTTAAGGACGGATTCTTAACACGCCAGGCATCTACTATACCTAGTTGTGACAAGATAAGTTTAAGGCGACGCATAGCAGATATGGAAAACCTCGTACTAGAAGAGGTAGAATCCAAAGCGAAGTCCAAAGATACATTAAGGTCTCCCCCAAAAACAAGATATCCCTCACTAAACATTTTAAGAGAGCAAAGAGTTTTACGCAACGACGTCAATTGTCCAACATTAGGTGCGTATACAGCTGCAATCGTAAACTTTGTGTTGGAGATGTGTCCCTTCAAGAAAACATACCTTCCCATAGGATCTAGCAAAGAAGCTTCTACTCTAAATGGAGTGTCTTTGTGTATAGCAATAGAAACCCCCCTCGATTTAGAGGAGTAAGTGCTATGAAACCATTGTGTATATGGTTGTGTAGACAAGTTTGGAATATGTGTAGGCCTGAAATTAGTTTCTTGCAACATTAAGACATCTGGAGTATTAAACCTTAAGGAATTAAAAATACGAGACCTCTTTTGGGGAGAATTCAACCCCTTCACATTGAAGGAACAAATACGTAGTCTACCCATGATATTTTACATTTAGAACCAATCGGACCGCAGGTACGTTTGCTAAGTGCCACCACCAGGGAGATAAGACAAAATTAACAATAAAACGACTAGTAACAAAACAATAAGCAATGGTATCAAAAGCAAACCTCCATATTATCCCGGAAATAGGAGGTGCTATCATGATGCAACTAAGCATCCAACAGATCCCCTGCCAGAGGGGGGGGGGGGAGAAGAAAATTGCCATTTTGTACAAAACATCGCACCAATTCTTCATAACTCGTAAGACATAAACCCAATACTGATCCACATATTAATACTAAACTGAGTCACCTCATGGATATATTAGAGAGTTGGGAGAAATACATATACAGTGAAGGAAATAAGTATTTGATCCCTTGCTGATTTTGTAAGTTTGCCCACTGTCAAAGTCATGAACAGTCTAGAATTTTTAGTCTAGGTTAATTTTACCAGTGAGAGATAGATTATATAAAAAAAAAGAAAATCACATAGTCAAAATTATATATATTTATTTGCATTGTGCACAGAGAAATAAGTATTTGATCCCCTACCAACCATTAAGAGTTCAGCCTCCTCCAGATCAGTTACACGCTCCAAATCAACTTGGTGCCTGCATTAAAGACAGCTGTCTAATATGGTCACCTGTATAAAAGACTCCTGTCCACAGACTCATTTAATCAGTCTGACTCTAACCTCTACAACATGGGCAAGACCAAAGAGCTTTCTAAGGATGTCAGGGACAAGATCATAGACCTGCACAAGGCTGGAATGGGCTACAAAACCAAAAGTAAGACGCTGGGTGAGAAGGAGACAACTGTTGGTGCAATAGTAAGAAAATGGAAGACATACAAAATGACTGTTAATCGACATCGATCTGGGGCTCCATGCAAAATCTCACCTCGTGGGGTATCCTTGATCCTGAGGAAGGTGAGAGCTCAGCCGAAAACTACACGGGGGAACTTGTTAATGATCTCAAGGCAGCTGGGACCACAGTCACCAAGAAAACCAATGGTAACACATTACGCCGTAATGGATTAAAATCCTGCAGTGCCAGCAAGGTCCCCCTGCTCAAGAAGGCACATGTACAGGCCCGTCTGAAGTTTGCAAATGAACATCTGGATGATTCTGAGAGTGATTGGGAGAAGGTGCTGTGGTTAGATGAGACTAAAATTGAGCTCTTTGGCATTTACTCAACTCGCCGTGTTTGGAGGAAGCGAAATGCTGCCTATGAACCAAAGAACACCGTCCCCACTGTCAAGCATGGAGGTGGAAACATTATGTTTTGGGGGTGTTTTTTCTGCTAAGGGCACAGGACTACTTCACCGCATCAATGGGAGAATGGATGGAGCCATGTACCGTCAAATCCTGAGTGACAACCTCCTTCCCTCCACCAGGACATTAAAAATGGCTCGTGGTTGGGTCTTCCAGCACGACAATGACCCGAAACATACAGCCAAGGCAACAAAGGAATGGCTCAAAAAGAAGCACATTAAGGTCATGGAGTGGCCTAGCCAGTCTCCAGACCTTAATACCATCGAAAACTTAAGGAGGGAGCTGAAGATCCGAGTTGCCAAGCGACAGCCTCGAAATCTTAATGATTTACAGATGATCTGCAAAGCGGAGTGGGCCAAAATTCCATCTAACATGTGTGCAAACTTCATCATCAACTACAAAAAACGTCTGACTGCTGTACTTGCCAACAAGGGTTTTGCCACCAAGTATTAAGTCTTGTTTGCCAAAGGGATCAAATACTTATTTCTCTGTGCACAATGCAAATAAATATATATAATTTTGACAATGTGATTTTCAGTTTTTTTTTAAATATAATCTATCTCTCACTGGTAAAATTAACCTAGCCTAAAAATTCTAGACTGTTCATGTCTTTGACAGTGGGCAAACTTACAAAATCAGCAAGGGATCAAATACTTATTTCCTTCACTGTACATAGGGGGTATAAGTAATGGCCAAAATTATTCACCTACCCACTATATAACAATCTTTTCCAACCCCTCAATATAACAATAACCCACCTTCCTCCCCCTTATCACGGTGAGTTTGCCACAATGTATTGGGTTTACATGAAGAAAATATAATGCCCCAACATGTACAAACGATCGCAACATTTCTGTGAAGAAATTGAAACTTATATAAATAACTTTAAGACATCATTCAAGTGTCCTCTGCCATACGCGTCTTCTTGCCTCTCGGAGACTTGGGCTTGGGAGTAGGGTGCCACGGTTCCTGCACTGAAGGCATTTCCAGATCCAGCGACACTGGCATCCAGGACGGAATCTCTATAGGCTCTATCCCAAGCTTATTCCATGCGGTATCCAGATCTTCAGGTGTGCGGATGGTGATCTGCCGACCATCTTTCATCGTAGCAAGGCCAAATGGGTAAAGCCAACGAACAGGTAATTTCTTAGCACGAAGAGCCTCTGTAACCGGCTTCAGAATACGGCGTTTGGCCAATGTGCTCGCAGCCAGGTCTTGGAAGAGTAAGATCTTAGTCCCTTCATACACTACTTCCGGAGCATCTCTTGCAGCTCTTAAAATGGCCGCCGTGTGGACATAGCTCAAAATCCCACAAATGACGTCACGCGGAGGTTCACCATCCCCAGGCCTGGGACGAAGGGCTCGATGCACCCTTTCAACTGTGATATCCAAAGCCAGCTCGGATCCCACTAATGAGCGAAAAATAGATTCCACCACAGCAGGTAAGGCATCATGGTCAATCGTTTCGGGAATACCCCGTAGGCAGACATTCCTCCGTCTACTACGGTTTTCTTGATCTTCCATGTGAAGATATAGATTATTCAAATGCATGTGATGAGCAGAGAGCTCCTGATGAACTGAAGCGCCAAATTTAACAGTAGAAATGTGAGCTTCCTCCAGCGCCATTACTCTGTGGCCAATGTGATGCATATCGGATTTGATGTCCGATAAGTCCTTCATCACAGGCATAAGTGCCTGGAGCAGTGTTTTCTTCAGATAAGCCCTAGATATCGGTACAGAGTCTGCATCCCCCGCCGAGTCTGAAGGCGCACATGAGCTGTCTGGGTCCTCTCCCTGCTCACAGTGAGAGGATGCCGGCGCCATCTTGGATCTGCCCTCTACAGGCGTCAGCTTTTTGCCGTAGTATTTGTCCATGTCGGACGACTGTTTATGGGATCTGGGGGTACCTGTATGGTCCTTAGTCTTGTCCCGACCTGTCTTCACCATTGTAGCAGAAAAAGTGGGCAATAACCTGAGGAATCGGTAGATGTAGTGTGGAGCGCCGGGATTACACGTCCATCACCTTGCTCGGCAAGCTCCGCCCCCTACTGAATAAACTTTTACCCCTTAAGAACACGACCAATTTGAGTTTTTTCATTTTAGCCTTTTCCTTCCCGCCTTCCAAAAGCCATAACTTTTTTGGTATTTTTTCGTCGACGTAGCCATATGAGGGCTTGTGTTTTGCGGGACAAGTTGTAGTTTTTCATGGCACCATTTATTCTACAGCATAATATACTGGGAAGCTGAATCAAAAATTATTTCTGATGTCAAATAGGCAAAAAACATCAATTACGCCATTTTTTGGGGGGTTTTGTTTTAACGGCGTCCATCAGGCGGTAAAAAACTACATGTTTAACTTATTCTACAGGTTGATACGATTACAGCGATACCACATTGTTATGTTTTGTTTTATGTTTTACCACTTTTAGAAAAAATAAAACTATTTGCTAAAGAAAAATAATGTTTTCTGTCACCTTATTCTGAGAGCCATAACTTTTTTTATTTTTCCGTCACTATACCGGTGTGAGGGCTTACATTTTGTGGGGCGAGCTGTAGTTTTCACCTATACCATTTTGGGGTGCAAGCGACTTTTTGATCACTTTTTATTCTATTTGTTTGGAGCGCTAAGGTGACCAAAAAACAGCAATTTGCTTTTTATATTTTATATATTTGTATATATATATTTTTTTTACTGCTTTCACCAACGCTATATTATGATATGTAGTGGTTCCGAGCGCACAAGATCCGGTAGGTGCACGAATAGGGTCCCAACCCAATTACGTAGTAAAGAAATATTCGGCACACAAGGTGATGATTTTAGCAAATCTTTCGGTTTTATTTTATCAAAACTTGATGCCAGAGGTTTAGTGTGACATTTCGGTTGTATATTAGACCTTCATCAGGCACTTGTACCTCCTGGTGTCTGGTTCATCCAGTCGTTGGCGCTGCGTATATTAGTAGAGCCATAAGAAAGCAGTAAACTGCTACTAATATACGCAGCGCCAACGACTGGATGAACCAGACACCAGGAAGTACAAGCGCCTGATGAAGGTCTAATATACGACCGAAACGTCACACTAAACCTCTGGCATTAAGTTTTGATAAAATAAAACCGAAAGATTAGCTAAAATCATCACATTGTGTGCCGAATATTTATTTACTGCTATATTAGACTTTTTACGGACGCGGCGACACCAGTTATGTTAACTTTAATTTTTTTTAACATTGCTTTATGGAAAAAATGGGAAAAAGGGAGTGTTTGAACATTAAACATTTTTTTTTTTGCAACATTAAGAAAAACTTTTTTTTATTTTTTTTATTAGTCCCCCTAGAGGACTTAAACCAGCAATCATTGGATCGCTTGCATGATATACTGCAATACTAATGTATTGCAGTATATCGCTATACTGACAGTCTCCTTTAAAGCCCTGCAAGAGGCAGGGCTTCAAAGGAGTAAAAAGATGGCAGAGCAGGGGGCCCCCAGGCTGCCATAACATGCATCATGCGGGGGGCGGGGCGATGGCATGTTGGAGGGAGACGCCCCTGTGAATCTATCTATTTAAATGCTGTGGTTGCGATTGACCGTGTCCCACATAAGATGTTAAACGGGCAAAATCTTAGTGATCTTTGACTCCGCCCGTTGCAGTGAGGTTTTGGCTGTATTACACAGCCTTCACCTGTTAAGTATAGAGCGCGTTCAGCCCGTGAGCCCGCTCCATACTTCCCTTTAACGGCTGTCACGTACATGTACGTGGCATGTCATTAAGGGGTTATTTATTTAAATGCGAGGAAAACCACTTTAATTCCCAAAAATTGTGTTTAGTGTTGAAATTACTTGTTTTTTCATCTACAAAAATGTAAAATTCTGATTTAGATGGTCACTGTAGTATGAACAATGTTTGCATAAATCAATAGTACAAGCAAATATTAGAGACTTTGTAATATGTCTTATTAGGGAAAACTGCCTCTTTCTGCACTTATGAGCCACTTTTACCCTCCCCCTGTTTTATTCACAGCTACACTGCTCATTACTGCTGTATGATGTTGTCTGTGCTGCTTCTGTGGGTATGCTACACAAACAAACAAAACGGCTCAAGAAGTGACATACACTTCTTTTTACGGGGCTTCTTTTTACGCGCCGTTATTTGAAAATGAGGCGTCAAATCCAGAGACAACCCATTTAACCCCCACTGAGTTTGTATGTTCTTCCCTTTTTATATAGATTTCCTTTATAGTGTCTGCTTTTCCTCATTGCAAAAAATTTAGATTATGTAAAATTTAATGAAATTCTGTAGATTTCAGAAATGCATTGTCAACAAACCTTGTGCAAGAGACTAAAAGATTAAGCAATTAAAAATTTGCTGATATGAGCCTTCTGACAACTGCCATCAGTAGTCCATTTTTTTTTCAGAATAATATTGCAAAATACTCTTGTTTTTTGTTTGTTAAACTGCAAAACTTTAAAATTGTCTTACATCAACGTAATTTTTTTTTATTTTGGCTGCTATAAAATATATAATTTTTTCTTATATATATTTTGCATGTCTGCATACGAGGGCTGTTATTTAGTCAAAACTTGTGAGCGGTAATGAGTGAATTTCCCGTATCAAACTGGCCGTCAGATTCGATTAGATCAGAATAAATTTGTCTCAAATCGATTGTGCCACGATTTCTCTGAAAGGTCAATTAGGATCATATCCAACCTCTATCGAGCTGTTCAATGCCAAGGCAGCATTAGTGACATCAATGTGACAGCAACACACAGTATATGGCTATGGGTAAATGACTGGTAGCCGGTGGTAATAACAGCCTGTTTTAAAACATTGTACTGTCATATATTTTATGCTTTTTAAACTTAAATAAAACGGTCCAAAAATGATCCCTTTTTGGCGGTGATGCCTGACGGTGTTTATACACACACGATAGTATCGGAAAAAGCAATGGCTTTTTAACAAGCGGTCCATGATGTCTATTTTAGAAGGCAGTGGCACGCTATCAGCACCAGGATAATACATAGATGTGTGTGGTACGCTATGACGGAATCCTTTATGGACAGGTCAGGTATTTTCGGGCAGGTGTCTCACTGATAGATGGTGTCCTTTCTTATCCCTCTTTTGCAGATAGGAGATAGAAAACACAGCGCCACATAGTGTAGATTAACCGGGCAACAGAGGTGCAAAATACCAAATGTCCAAATTGGTGCTCACCTAGGGTATGTGGATGACAAACAGTTGAGAGAATGGTTGCTGCTGCTGCCAGGACTCTGCGCCGGTATTCCAGGGAAAACCGCAGAAGGTGTGCTGATGATGCAGAAAAAAAGAGAGTCTCCAGGGGCGCTGCTGCACTAAAGAACGTAAATAGGCTTGGAATGCAAATGGTATAATGGATGATTTATTAGGTACAAGAGGCTACGCGTTTCAATGGCCTGATGAAGATGCCGGTGCGGCATTGAAACGCGTAGCCTCTTGTACCTAATAAATCATCCATTATACCATTTGCATTCCATGCCTATTTACGTTCTTTAGTGCAGCAGCGCCCCTGGAGACTCTCTTTTTTTCTGCGTTATCCCTCTTTTGGGACACGCGTAGGAGGAATTACCACTGTCGGTACGCAATGAAAGAGACACAACTTCTTTTGTTCAACTTCTTTACTGCAATGAACAGGTAACAGGAATTTCTCTTGTATGGAGCAGACAGGAATCCTGAGGTTGAGGACTTTCGATCCCGCTGGAAGTCCCCCGGAGAGAGGTTGTGCCTGACCCCACGTTGCCAGGCTTGGCTACGGTCACGCCGCTGTCAGTCACGGTGGGAGCTACCAGGGTAAGAGTCACACCCCCGGCCCATGGGTCGCGTTGTGGGAATCAGTGTACTACCCGTACCTACTGGCACCGTCACGGGTGCTTGCGGAGCTATCCGCTACCTTTCGCGACAAACCCTCTCTCTCCTCAGTCGGCGGTCCAAACGGTGGACCCCCTAGGACGCAACTGTACCTGCGGGTTGACGCTAAGGTTTCACAAAGTCCAGCTAATAGTCCAATAAAGTCCCGTTAACCCGATCGTTCCTTCTGTCTGCTTCTGATCCAACAAGATTCATCAACAACAGTTCCATGCAAATGTAACAGGCGGTGATTCATCAACAACAGTTCCATGCAAATGTTACAGTTGTTTACACGTTCCTCCTGTCGGTCCTCTGCTGCTGCCACACTGATTTCCCTCCTTGCTGTCGCTGATCCGGCAGCCCTCTGTGGTTCTGCCTCTTGTATCCACGCTGTGGGTTCCCCTCTGCTCGTTCGGCTGGGGTCGGTCACCTGACCTTACTTTCCCCCTTTTAGCGTTCTCGCTCTGGCTTCCCCTGCTCCTTCCTCCACACTCTCTCCAGACGCGCTCCCTAACTTCCGCTCGCCTCTCCCGTCCTCTCTCTTCATCCGGTCTCCTCCTCCTCCCCAAGTCCCGGCATCGCGAGACTTCGCCCTGCTTCACTGCTGGGCGCATGCGTCATGGCTGTCGGCAGTGCGGCCGTCGCCATGACGCCCAAGACGCTCGTCCGCTCCGGAGCCAAACTCCCGAGCCACCTGGCAAGCCCGTGTCCCTGCTTTGGCCCCCGGGGAGAGGTAAGTACAGGTGCACCCTTAGGGTATGTTCACACGGCCAAATTTCAGACGTATACGAGGCGTATTATGCCTTGTTTTACGTCTGAAAATACGGCTACAATACGTCGGCAAACATCTGCCCATTCATTTGAATGGGTTTGCCGACGTACTGTGCAGACGACCTGTTATTTACGCGTCGTCGTTTGACAGCTGTCAAACGACGACTCGTAAAAATACAGCCTCGTCAAAAGAAGTGCAGGACACTTCTTTCAGACGTTTTTGGAGCTGTTTTCTCATAGACTCCAATGAAAACAGCTCCAAAAACAAGTTGGTAAAAAAATGAGTTGGTAAAAATGCGAGTTGGTAAAAAACGTCTGAAAAGCAGGGTCTGTTTTCCCTTGAAAACAGCTCTGGATTTTCAGACGTTTTAGTTGACTACGTGTGAACATACCCTTACACTTCCCCCCTGGTTATCAAGTGCATTTCTCTGCACTAAACTTCATAGTCTTGCAAATAGTCCGGTTGTCGGTTGCGGTTACACCTCTGAGGGTAACGCAATTCACGATTCACTTCCGTTGCAGGGATCTCCGCCCACTCCGTTGGACGGCCTGTCTCTGTCGGTAGTGGTTCGCAGATTACACTAGGGCCGTTGGATGGAACCATCAACCACCAATCTCCGTCAGTATCTGTCGGTGGCGTATTCTGCGGGTCTTCTTGTCTTGCTGACATAACTGCTTCTGGTGTCAGAAAGGTACATGGCCGCAACAGGTTGCGATGCAGCCTCCGGCTCGGTCCCTGGTCACTCTCTGGTTGCGCTTCATACACAGGAAGCCCGGGATCGACGCGGTTTATCACAACATATGGTTCCCTCTCACATTGGGGCTCCAGCTTACAGCCAAGTACTGCCCTGCGATTCCGCACCAACACTCGGTCCCCAGTATGAAATGCTCGCTGGCGTTCTTCCATAGGGGGCAGGCTCTCCGTGGGCCTAGCTCTTTCCATGACGCCCTTCGCTGCACTCAACCGCCGTTGGTGTTCCTGTACCCATTGCGATGGGGAACGGTTGACTTCCACCTCCGGCGTCTCTAACAAAAGATCCAAAGGAACCCAGCTGGGTCGGCCGAACATCAATTTATATGGTGTATACCCGGTAGCTCTATGCACAGTGTTGTTATAGGCCCATACCAGGTCGTCTACATATTCAGGCCACCGTTCTTGCCGTTCGTCCCCCATGGTCTTTAATAGTCCGAGCAAGGTGCGATTGAACCGCTCACAAGCCCCATTCCCTTGTGGGTGATACGGAGTCGTTCTGGATTTTCGAATTCCGTGTAAAATACACAGCTCACGGAAGAGATCCGACTCAAAATTCGGTCCTTGATCTGACAAGATGCGTCTGGGGCACCTATACGGACGGATAACATGCTTCCAGAACACAGCTGCGGTCATCGGAGCGGTCTGATCCCACGTAGGTATCACCACGGCAAATTTTGAAAATGGTCCAAGCATACTAACGCATATCCGTGCCCCGAGGTAACTTCCTGGACTGTTAAGAAGTCTACCGTCAGTAGTTCTAGTGGCTCACCCGTCACAATGGTCATGGGTCTCTCCGACTGTACTGTTGCCTTGTGTAGGACGCACTCGGTGCATTCCTTGTAGACATCTCTCATTACTTATTCCAGGTTTGGAACATAGAAGTGATTCCTGATGATCTGTACAGTCTTTTCCACTGCAAAATGACCTTGGTTCTCGTGCATCCACTTACACACTGGCTTCACGTCTGCTATGGGTAAGACCAATTGCCATATGTCACGATGTTCCCATGGGGCCCACACTCTTCTATACAACACTCCATCATGGTGTTTTAGTCGTTCCAACTGCCGAACCAATGCTTTAGCTGGTGCTGACAACCTGCTTCGCTCTGCTGCCGTAGGCCTTCCCGGTCGACACACCCACTCATCGACTAGTTGGATGTCTGGATCTTGATGTTGCCGCTTCTTCCACTTGGCCCTACCATACATTTCAGTCAAATCTCCAATCCCTTGTATGGCTGTCACTACCGGTTGCTGCTGCACTGGGGGATGAACCACGCGTAGTGGGGGTATCTCTACTTCCACCCGTTCATCGTCCACCTCTCCGCCCGGGGTCTCACACGGCTGTCGGGAGAGTGCATCGGCGTTGGTATGGTTCTTACCGGGTTTGTAACGAATGGTATAGTTGAATCGAGCCAGTCGGGCCATCCATCGTTGTTCCATCGCCCCCAGTTTTGCCGTGCCAAGATACGCCAGAGGATTGTTATCCGTGTAGATTTCCACTGGAGTCCCGACCAGGTATTCGGCAAACCGTTCGGTAACAGGCCACATGATGGCCAACAACTTGAGCCTGAATGAGCTGTAATTGGTCGGATTGCGTTCTGACAGTCGCAAACTACGGCTACCATAGGCGATAACGCGCCCCACATCTCCTTGCTGCTGGGCCAAGACCGCTCCCAGTCCCTTTAGACTTGCGTCAGTGTACAGTCGGAATGGCTGGGTGAAGTCTGCAAACGCGAGGATGGGTGCTGTCACCAGCCGAGTCTTCAACGCTTCGAATGCCGCTTGTTGTGGCTCTTGCCTATGGTCCCCCACCCTGGGGCTTCGACTCCCCTTCTTTTGTGTGGGTTGTCCACAGAGGAGCTGATTCAAGGGACTCGCAATTTTTGCGAAGTCTCGGATGTATCTCCGATAGTAACCGACCAATCCGAGATAAGCTCGTATTTCCGTGGTGTTCTGCGGAATGGGCCTCTCCTGTACGGCTTTGATCTTATCTGGGTCAGGTGCAATTCCTGCTGCATTCACGACATGGCCTAGGTACTTGATCTGCCGGCGGCATTTACTGGGTTTTAGTTTGAGTCCATACTTTCCCATTCGTTCCAACACGACCTGTAGATGCCGCAGGTGTTCTGGAAAGGTGTAAAGGATCTGCCGGCACAGCTTCGGGGTTAACGCCCATAGATAATCAGTCTGCACCTGCTTCTATGTCTGTGAGACTGACTCCATCTTCCACCACTCAGGGTGGCAGGCTTAGGAGTGGGAGAACCTATCACAGCCTGGCCAGACGGAGCTAGCTCCCGCCCTCTGTCTATTTATACCTGCCTTTCCTGTTCCTCCTTGCTTGTGATTCTTCTTGTTTGGTTTCCTGCCCCTGCTGCAGCTTCTTGTACTATTGTCCTTGCTTCATATTGACCCCGGCTTGCTGACTACTCTCCTGCTCTGCGTTTGGTACCTCGTACACTCCTGGTTTGACTCCGGTTGTTTACTACTCTTCTGCTCTGCGTTTGGCACCTCGTACTCTCCTGGTTTGACTCGGCTTGTTCACTTCTCTTGTTGCTCACGGTGTTGCTGTGGGCAACTGCCCCTTTCTCCCCCTAGCTCTGTGTACCCTTGTCTGTTTGTCTGTCGTGCACTTATTGAGCGTAAGGACCATCGCCCAGTTGTACCCCGTCGCCTAGGGCGGGTCGTTGCAAGTAGGCAGGGACTGAGTGGCGGGTAGATTAGGGCTCACTTGTCTGTCTCCCCACCCCCGTCATTACATAATCACAAGCCATACCTAGTCTACCCTTGTCCCTGACACCACTATGGACCCCCTGGAGACCCTGGCTCAGCAAATGCAGGGTCTCTCCCTACAGGTCCAGGCCCTGGCTCAGAGGGTCAACCAGCCTGATGCTACCATGGTAGTCCCCCTCACCTCACCTCTTGAACCCCACCTCAAGTTGCCCGACCGGTTCTCAGGGGACCGGAAGTCTTTTCTCTCCTTTCGGGAGAGTTGTAGGCTCTATTTTCGTTTGAAGCCCCACTCCTCAGGTTCTGAGAGCCAGCGGGTTGGTATAATTATGTCCCGGCTCCAGGAAGGGTCCCAAGAATGGGCCTTCTCCTTGGCTCCTGACGCCCCTGAAATTTCCTCCGTTGATCTTTTCTTTTCTGCTCTCGGACTCCTCTATGACGAGACTGACAAGACTGCTTTTGCCGAGAGTCAGCTGGTGACCTTACGTCAGGGTAAGAGACCTGTTGAGGAGTATTGCTCTGACTTTATTAAGTGGTGCGTAGCTTCTCGGTGGAATGACCCTGCCTTAAGGTGCCAGTTTAGGTTGGGTCTGTCGAACGCCCTGAAAGATGTGCTAGTTAGTTATCCCTCTTCTGACTCCCTAGACCAGGTTATGGCTTTAGCGGTACGACTTGACCGACGTCTCAGGGAACGACGACTTGAACGTCTTGATGTTTTCTCCTCTGACTCCCCCATGATGCCTCCCGAGGTTCCGTTGCTTCGTTCCTCCCCGGAAGACTCAGAGGTACCTATGCAACTCGGGGCCTTCGAGTCCCCCCAACAACGTAGAGATTTCCGCAGGAAGAATGGTCTCTGCTTCTACTGTGGGGATGTCAAGCATCAAGTGAACAACTGTCCTAAGCGTAAGAATGCAGCCGGAGAACTTCCGCGCCTAAGTGATCATCGGGGAGGTCACTTGGGCGCACAGGTATTTCCCGTAAATATGAAACGTAATAAAATCTTGCTTCCCTTTCAGGTCTCTTTTGGTGGTAGGTCTGCTACCGGCAGTGCCTTCGTGGATTCAGGGTCTTCTGCTAATATCATGTCTGTGGAATTTGCTATGTCTCTAGCTATGCCTTTGATTGATTTGCCTAAACCTGTCCCGGTAGTGGGTATCGACTCCACTCCTCTTGCTAATGGTTATTTTACACAGCATACCTGTAGTGATAGGGGTAGGGAAACGGACAAGTGAGCCCTAATCTACCCGCCACTCTGTCCCTGCCTACTTGCAACGACCCGCCCTAGGCGATGGTGTACAACTGGGCGACAGTCCCTACGCTCAGTAAGTGCACGAGACAAACAGACAAGGGTACACAAAGCTAAGGGAAAAGGGGCAGTTGCCCACGGCAACACCGTGAGCAACAAGAGAGGTGAACGAGCCGAGTCAAACCAGGAGTGTACGAGGTACCAAACGCAGAGCAGGAGAGTAGTCAGTAAGCCGGGGTCAATATGGAGCAGGATCAAATAGTCAGAAGCTGTAGCTGGGCCAGGAAACCACACGAGAAGAATCACAAGCAAAGGAGGAACAGGAAAGGCAGGTATAAATAGACAGAGGGCGGGAGCTAGCTGAGTCTGGCCAGGCTGCGATAGGCTCTCCCACTCCTAAGCCTGCCAGCCTGAGTGGTGGAAGCTGGAGTCAGTCTCAGAGACATAGACTCAGGTGAAGACTGATTACCTATGGGCGTTAACCCCGAAGCTGTGCCTGGCAGATCCTTTACATTAGGTTAGTTTGACAACTTCTGTCCTTAGTAAAACCGTGCTGGCTGTCACTTATAATACTATTTTTTGTCACATAATCCTGTATATAGTCCCTCAATAGCCCCTCAAACATTTTTCCCACAATGGATGTTAAGCTTACTGGCCTATAATTACCCGGGGAAGACCTAGAGCCCTTTTTGAAAATAGGCACCACATTTGCCCTGCGCCAGTCCCTTCGCACTATTCCAGTCACTAGAGATTCCCTGAATATTATGAAAAGGGGGACAGAAATAACTGAACTAAGCTCTTTAAGAATTCTAGCGTGTATCCCATTTGGTCCCGGGGCCTTGTGCACATTTATTTTATTTAATTTAGCTTGGACCATATCTACATTCATCCAATTCAATATATCAACTGATATATTAACAGCACTGGCACCGGCTACATCAGCTGCTCTTTCTTCAGTTGTATATACAGAGCTAAAGAACCCATTTAGTAACTCTGCCTTCTCTTGATCCCCTGTGACCAACTCCCCATTACCACTATCTAGGGGTCCTACATGTTCAGACCTTGGCTTTTTAGCATTTATATACTTGAAGAATTTTTTGGGATTTGTTTTACTATCCTTGGCTACCTGCCTTTCATTTTGTATTTTTGCTAATTTTATTACATTTTTACAGATTTAATTAAGCTCTTTATATTTTACAAAGGCTTCAGATGTACCCTCAGATTTTTTTTGTCATGTATTGCCCATTTCACAGAAGGTGTAAGCCATGTGGGATTAAATTTTAGTCGTTTATACTTGTTACCTATAGGAATACATTTTGCACTATAATAACCCAAAGTAGATTTGAAAATCTCCCATTTATCATTTGTCCCATTATTTGACATTAGTTCTACCCAGTCTATATCCTGAATTGCCGCCTTCATCCTGGGGAAATTGGCTTTCTTAAAATTAAATGTTTTTGCCCTCCCAGCCTGCGTTTGTCTTGTTTTTTACAGTATAGGTAAAATGTAACTATATTGTGATCACTGTTACCGAGGTTTTCACGAACATTGACGTTCCCAACAAACTCTGCATTATTAGAAATGACCAGATCCAACAGAGCTTCACCTCTAGTTGGGTCTTCCACAAACTGGCCCAAAATTTTTTTCCTGCAACAGGTAGAGGAAATGTCTCCCCTTAGATAATGTCAGATTAGACAAATGGGCTCTGAGCCTTAAGGCCCAACCTAGGCTTCGTCATTAAGGGGTTAAGTCCTGTAAGTTGTGAGTAGGGGTCTCCATGGATTGGATTTGTTTTTGCAGCACATCTCACAGATGATCGATTGAATTAAGAATATGGAGGCCAGGTCAACACCTTGAACTCTTTGTCATGTTCCTCACATCAGTCCTGAACGATTTTTGCAGTGTGGCGGGGGCATTATCCTGCTGTACGACAGCACTGACATTAGAGAATACCTTTACCATGAAGAGGTGGATTTGTCTGTAGCAATGTTTAGGTAGGTGGTCTGTGTCAAAGAACAGTATGGGAATATCAAAATAACCACCATAAATTCCCCATAGAAAATTGTGCCATAATCTGTCAAATCAGATGAAATTCTAGTGTTGGGTCCCAGTGACTCCAACTGAGGGGCTTGCATTTAAAAAAAAAAAAAAAATCATTATTAGTTTTTAGCATTGGATAAAGCAAAGGAGAAACAACAGGAACCTCTCAGAGGAACCTCTCAGAGTGCGGCGCTGTGCTCCGTATACTGCAGGAGCAGTAGTACAGCGAGTACATAGAGTACAGCGGGGCCGATCACATGACGAAGAGTCGTGTCGTCACCAAAGAAGACTGTACAACTAGACTTCCGGTTCCTCATCAGCGCTATAAAAATCTATGAAAATCTCAGAAACAGCACCAAGGGGGACGGGAATGTATATTAGCGAGTTTACTCACATGTAGCATCTATGGCCGCGGGCCGTCGGTTCCACTCACCTCCTGACGCCCACAGCCATGGATCTGTGAGCGCTGGTCCCCATCTCACTTCCGCTCCGGTCCGCCAGGGTGACGAATGGAAGACGGCATTTAACACCCGTGACGGGCACTACGAATACGTAGTGATGCCCTTCGGACTGTGTAACGCTCCTGCAGTGTTTCAGGAACTCGTTAATGATATCTTCCAAGATCTCCTCTATATCTGTGTTGTTGTTTATCTCGATGATATTTTGATTTTCTCCCCAGATCCGACGACTCATCGGAGGCATGTCCGTCAAGTTCTACTACGATTAAGGGAGAATCATTTATACGCCAAGCTGGAGAAGTGCGTCTTTGAGAGGAGTTCTCTGCACTTCCTGGGCTACATCATATCGGATCAAGGTCTCAAGATGGATCCTGAGAAAGTGAGAGCTGTCCTGGAGTGGCCACGTCCTCAAGGTCTGAGGTCCATACAGCGTTTCCTGGGATTTGCCAATTTCTACCGGCAGTTTATCCCAAACGTCTCATCACTGACATCTCCTATTTCCACCCTTACCAAGAACGGTGTGAACGCCAAGGTGTGGACCCCAGAGGCAGAGTCCACATTTTTTAGTCTCAAAAAAGCCTTTACTTCTGCCTCAATCCTCTATCATCCTGACGTATATATACAGTTTTCTTTGGAGGTGGACGCCTCTTATGTTGGTGCAGGCGCACTTCTGTTCCAGAGGAGCCCCAAAGGAAAGGCAGTAGTATGTGGCTACTACTCGAGACTTTTTTCTTCTGCAGAGCGCATTTACTCTGTTGGGGATCAGGAGCTACTGGCCATCAAATTGGCTCTGGAGAAGTGGAGACATCTGCTGGAGGGCGCAGCTCACCCCATCCTAATCTACACCGACCACATGAACCTCACCTACCTTCAGTCCGCTCAACGACTAAATCCCTGTCAAGCCAGGTGGCCGCTGTTCTTCACCCGTTTACAATTTGTGCTCCACTACGTCCCGCTGACAAGAATGTGAGGGCCATTGCCCTGTCCAGGTCATTTGAAACGGATGACACGGTGGAGTCTCTTCAAACTATCATAGACTCGTCCTGCATTATCACTGCCAATCCTTTGCAGGTTAGAGACATCCCTCCGGGGAGTACTTTTATTCGATTAGCTGGCAGGAGAAGAATTCTCCGATGGGGACACAGTTCTAAACTGGCTGGGCACCCTGGTGTTCGTAAAACCCGAGAACTGATTGCTCGTCACTTTTGGTGGCCCACGCTTCCCAAGGATGTTGTGGACTTTGTCTCTTCTTGCACGGTGTGTGCTTCTAACAAGGTTACTAACTCCAAGCCTGCTGGCCTCCATCAACCTGTGCCTATACCCAATTCCACCTTGCAGCACATTGTGATGGACTTTGTCACTGACCTTCCTCCCTCAGCAGGATGCAACACTGTCTGGGTGGTGGTGGACCGGTTCTCGAAGATGGCACAATTTATCCCGCTGACCGGCCTACCTTCTGTTCCCCGAATGGCGAATCTCTTCATCCAGCACATATACGGCTTGAATGGCTTACCCTTCACATTGTGTCCGATCGGGGGTTTCAGTTTACCTCGAGGTTCTGGAGGGCTCTCTGTAAACTCCTGGATGTGATATTGGACTTTTCCACAGCCTATCACCCCCGGTCCAATGGGCAAGTCGAGAGGATCAACCAGATCATGGAGAATTATCTCCGTCACTTCATTTCCTTACAGCATGATAACTGGGTACAGCTTCTTCCTTGGGCCGAGTTCTCGTACAACAACCACACAAGCGAGTCCACCACTTCCACTCCGTTTTACATTGTATACGGTCAACATCCTAGAGTCCCTCTTCCAGTGTCTACTACTTCTCAGGTACCCGCTGCTGACTCTGCATTTGGGGACTTCCTGTAAATCTGGCAACAGACCCGGGCATGAAGCGAAAAGCGGATACAAGAAGAGAGCCGCCGCAGTATCTTCCAGGTACCAAAGTCTGGCTGTCCTCATGGAACATTCGTTTGAGGGTGCCTTCATACAAGTTTGCTCCCAGGTTTCTCGGTCCTTTTGAGATTCGGCAACAGATTAACCCTGTCTCCTATAAACTGCGGCTGCCTCCTACCCTCAGAATCCCCAACTCCTTTCATGTGTCTCTCCTGAAACCAGTGGTCCTGAACTGCTACAGCAAGACTTCCTGTTCCACAACTGCTCCCAGCGGTTCTTCTGATGTGTTCGAGGTGAGGGAGATCCTGGACTGCAAAAGGGTAGGAGGAAGGACTTTCTATTTGGTGGACTGGAGAGGGTTTGGTCCTGAGGAGAGGTCCTGGGAGCCGGAGGAGAACCTTGATGCCTCTGCTCTTGTTAAGAAGTTCCTCTCTCGCTCTAGTCCCAAGAAGAGGGGGCGTAAGAGGGGGAGATACTGTAGCGTCCAGGGCCATCGGGTCCACTCACCTGACGCCCGCAGCCATGGATCTGTGAGCGCTGGTTCCCATCTCCTTCCCAGGAGACGTCAGTGCTTACTTCTGCTATGATCTGCTCTGTCCCGTAGGGTGCACGCACACGCTCGTGCCCTCTCTTAAAGGGCCAGCGCACGCACATGTAGGAAATCGCCATCATCAACGCACATGATTTCCTGGACTATAAGAAGGGCCCAACCCATCTGATCCTTGCCTGAGCATTGTTAGTATACCCCAAGTCTGTCTTTCAAATGGTCCCTTACTGTTTCCCGTTCCAGTTGTTACCCTTGCCCTGTTACCCGTTCCTGTATTCCGTACTGTGTTCTTGTTCCTGTGCCTACTAGTTGGAGTCGTGTCTACTGCACCTGTGTCATCCGCCACGTCCTGTGTTACCTACCTCCATCCGTGCCAGAGCTGCGGCCACTGTCTGGACTATCCTGGTACCCTTGTGCGGGACTTTGTATTTCTGGGGTTCCCTGTTGTTTGGCCAGCTGCCTCGCTGCTATGGCGGTGCGGCCTGGTGGGTCCACATACCCACAAACCGTGACATCACATAATTCAGTGAGAACACTGCTAATAATTTTTAGTCCCCGCATAACCCCTTTAAGATGCATTGTGTACAAGCAGTGAATCCACCGCACCTGGCCACGTTTTAACCTCCTTATTCTCTCTCCTCCTCTTCTAGGTGTTGGTCCTGAGCCTGGTACTTGGAACCACCATGATTTGCTTAGTGACCCGTATCTACTAATGTCTGGGGACTGGTACGTCATTCTATTTTATCCTAATACTAGATGTATACTGTGATAATACATCACCTGTAGTGTTACTGTCAAATCTTCCCCCTGTACATGGACATAACTATAGCCCTAGTAGCCATAGAAGCTGCTATGGGGCTCTGATGCTGAGGTGGGCACCTTTGGTTGCCAAAACGTCATTAGTTTTTAACCCTTCAATGCTGCCTAGCCCCTTCCATGACAACCAACATGTATATATACGGTGTAGGCCAGGAGGGAAGTATGGAGTGGGGTCACGGACTGAGCTCACTCCATAATTTGCTGGTGTTGGTTGTATGTTATAACTGACAGTTCACTGCGACGAGCGAAATCGTAGATTACTACGATCCCACTCGTTTAACCCCTTAGATGCTGAGGTCAATAGTTACTGCGGTAACTAAGCCATTAGAAATATGGGGGTGGCTATCTCTGACGGCCCATTGCCCCCCTGCGATTGCGTGGTGCCGATGGTTGTCATTGCAGCTTGGAGGACTAATGTAGACCCTCAGGTCTGCCATCTTTGCACCCCTGGCAAGGCTTGATAAGAGCAGGTAAAGAACACGATATACGCCAATACATTAGTATTGCAGTATATCCTGCAAGCGATCCAATGATTGCTGGTTTAAGTCCCCTAGAGGGCAAGTAAAGAAAGTAGAATACAGTTAAATGAAGTTTATATATATATATATATATATATATATATATATATATATATATATATATATAAAGTTAAAATATTAAAAGTTTAAAAAAAATCAATGTAAAAAAAGTAAATTAACATAACTTGTTTTGCCACGTCCGTAAAAGTCAGAGCTATAACAAAATAACATTATTTAACCCACATGGTGAATGCATTAAAACAAACAGAAGGGCAGAATCACTGTTTTTTGGTCATCTCATCTCCCACAAACAATGGAATAAAAGATGATCAAAAAGTCTCATGAACCAATAAAAACGACAGCTCGTGCCACAAAAAAACAAGCCCTCACACTGCTGCAGCGACGGAAAGAAAACAAAACGTATGGCTCTCAGATAATGGCGAAACAAAACCGCGCGGTGATCTCCATAAAAACGAAACCCAAAAAACAATGGAGAAATCTGTTTTTTTCCTATTTCACCCCACAAATAAAGTTCTTTCAGTTTCCCATTTCATTAGTACAATAAATGGTGCCATGAAAAACTACAACTCGTCCTGCAAAAATCAAGCTCTCATATGGATACATCAACAGAAAAATAAAAAAGTTGTGGCTTTTGGAAGGTGAGGAGGAAAGAACAAAAATAAAAAAATTCAAAATGGCTGCGACAGGAAGTGGTTAAGGTCTGATCCCCACAATTGTATTATGGCTCATTGCAGGAGGTGTATATTTAGGGCTTACTAACCGGATTGTATATTGGCATTTGAGATCAGAAAAATAAAGTAATGGGGGGCTCATTTTTTACTTTGCTAGAGCACGCCCTATCTATCTGCCTCTCACATATCCGTCTCATTTATATGCGAAGTTCTGCGGCATTTTCTATCACTATGTAGTTGGCTTTGTGAAATTTTATTTTTGTGCTGATTTGGGTTGAAAGCTAAAATTAAAAAGTTATTTTCAGTCAGTTGGTTTGGTGTAAATGTCTGTCACAATATGGCCCTCATCCAGTGTAATTTGTACATCCAGATAGTGCAGCTTAATGTCGCTGATTGTGACCCCCAGCGATCAGATTTAATCTGTGATGGAACTTGGGAAGTGTTGAATTCCCCTGCAGCGCCACCACAGGAGAAACTAAGCATTACACAGTGAAATCAATAGGAGACTTGTCCTTTCTTAACTTAGAATTCCCCAATAGGGTATTTACAATGGGTTTCTTATACCAGACAACCTCTTTAGGTTATAAAGGATTCTTATTTACTCCAGAACCATCTCGTTTTAGAAAAATAAAGTTACATTTCCACCTCTCCATTGTGGTAATCTGTTACTTAGACTTTTACTTAGATGAATTGTGTGCTACAACATTTACTAAACAATTATAGAGAAACATTTACCAAACAAATAATAGAGATTTTCAGCTGCAATATGTAAATATAAAAAAATGTAATATATATTTATTTATTTATTTGGAGGCTTTGCTGCAGTGATTGGTATAATGCAGAGCAGGGGACCGTTTATGACATACCGTAAGCATTATGACATCACTGCAGGCAGTGATGTCATCAGAACAATGGAGGTTGTGGCATCTATAGCAGTGACATCACAATGGCGTGAAGTTCTAAGGACCCCAAGCGCAGTCACATCAGTGCCATATCTCGAGTTGATGCTGATGCTGAAACTTCACTTGGTTTTTCAAAGAGCGAATTTGTACTACAAAGCGACTACTACATCATCTGTTCAGAGCACTTAAACACCAGTGCAACTTCTGAACATCGTGGTAGATTCCCTCTTATTTGAGGAATCCCGTTTTTCCATTGTTCCTGAATTTAAACATCAAGCCGCCTGCTACAAGGAACAATGAGTTACCGAGAACTCTTGCAGCTTGCAATAGACGAAAGTTCCCGGATAAATCAAGGTAAGTGGAACTTGTTATATCCGATACATTTGGCTAGTTTCACACAAACATGTCCGTTTTGCGTCCGCAAAAAATGCACCGTTTTTCAGTTGCAAAAAGGGATGATTATTGGCTTTCGGACCAAGGGTGGAGGTATTTCTCAAACAGCGCAGTTTGTGAACTGTTCGCGTGCTGCTGTGGTGACAGTGTATCGTGAGTGGACAAATGGCACCATTGGGAATAACGGACATGGAAACTGCAGAGCACCACGTGCCATGTATTTGAGAGGTGAACGTTGGCTACCAGACGTGTGTCTAATACAACAGTTCAGCGAACCCGACTGCGTATGGGGCTCCGAACCCGACGGATGGTCACTGCTCCTATGTAACTAAGGTGCATCAGAGAAAATGGCTTCAATTTGCACGGCAGTATTGGTCTCAGAGCACCGATGATTGGCAAAGTGTTGTCTTCTCGGATAAATCACGTTTTCTGCTTCATCGAAAGGATGGACTTTACAACCATTGCTGGAAAAAGCTGGCGGCGACGTCAGCATCTGGGGTATTTTTCCATGGCATTCTCTGGGCCACTCATCCATATGGAAGGCTCTGAACCGATTTAGATATGAATCCATCGTTACAGATCACATCCACCATACATGCTGATTGTCTTCCCTGGAGCAAATGGAATCTTAAAGCAAGACAATGCGACATGTCACACGACTATAAATGCCCGACAGTGGTTGGAAGAGCACGACCAAGACTTCCAAGTACTTCCCTGGCCCCCTATTTCTCCAGACTTGAACCCAATTGAGCATCTGTGGGACCACGTCAATCGTGTTGTTCGCTTTATGGATCCTCCCCCACGCACCCTCCAGTAAATGTGGGATGTATGGAGTCAGCGAGGCTCCACATATGAGACCACTGACCAGCACCTTATTGAGTCACTCCCAGCCCGTCTACTGCTGTCCGTGCTGCACACGCCGGTTACTCTGGATATTAGTAGTAGTTATAATAATGTGACTCGACTGTGTATATATTCATAGTATCAAAACGGTTGTCCAAGATTAGAAAAACATGGGAGCTTCCCTCTAGAAAGAAGGCCACGCGAGTCCATAGGAAATGTCTGGTATTGATCTTTTTTCCCATTTTTTCTGTACATAATTAATATATGTTATACACATTGTTTCACATCTAGGCATTGCTGATGGAAGATTAAGATCTGGACATAGAAGACGTCAGAGTGTGGAGCAGGATGAAGACCATGACAATGTCCCCGACAGGAGACGAAGACGTGGTCAAGTTCCTCCGCGCCGTAGGTTGCAGCAAGAAGGAGCGGACAGAAGCCGGTCCCCATTACGACCTGAGCCAATAGAACAGTCTGAAACGACAAGTGGCCGTCGTATTAATAGTGAGACCGAGCTCAGAATTCCTGGAGAATCCCAGCCTGGGTCTACTCCATCAACTACTCAGGAGAGATCCGAAAGGCTGGAGGAACCAACACAAGACCCCAGCACCAGTGAGCCGCTACCAAACCTGCAGCCATCCAGAGAAGGAAGCAGATCTCCTCAGCAAACATCTAACAGGCTGGTGGAGCCAACACCAAGCACCAGTCAGCTGCTTACCAACCAACAGTCGACAACAGAGACCACAGACAGCAGACCTGTGCAGAGAAGACAACGTCGGCGAGGCAGGAGAGGCAGGCAGATTGATAGACTCCCATCTCGAACCTTTACTGAAAACGAAGACATCCAGTCCTGCACTATATGCCTAGAGGACTATGAGATTGGAGAGCAAGTCACCGTTCTGCCATGTTCTCACATATTCCATCTGCCTTGTATTGCACATTGGATCCCGACAAATCCACGCTGTCCCTTGTGCCGCGTCCATGCCTTTCAAAGAAAGAGGAGGAGATAAGTACCAACAGCTGTGGTACAGAAGAAACACCAGCAGTACAGGTATGATCACTGACATCTATAGTATTTTTGTGAAATCATGGCTGGAGCTTCGGCACCAGTATATTGCTGAGTGATTATCGTCTGGTCTGATTATTTTTTGTTTTGTCTACAGTACCACCTAGTCTTCTTCATCATCTTCACCTTGGACGCCAGAATCTCAATCTGCACAGAGACCTAATAATAAAAGATCCCTGATGCCGTTTCCCAGAATCCATTTATGTGATACTGGAATTTCCCTTCGGGGATTAATAAAGTTATCTTATCTTATTTTATGCCTGGGACTCCCTTCTATCTTGGATATTTCATATTCCATCTCGGTTGGATTGGCGTTTCAACTACTACTACATTTTGGCCTAAGACTTACATTACGCCTTAAAACTGGTGAGAATGGTGGCGTTCCCATGTTTACATAGGAGCAATGTAGGCCCCAAGATTACAATATTTAGGGTGATTGATATAAATTGTAAAAATAAAAAGCACAGAAAAGTTACTCTTTTTTTAGGGTATGTTCACAAAAGAAGTGCAAGTCACTTCTTGGGCCGCTTTTGGAGCCGTTTTTCCTAGACAATATTGAAAACAGCTCCAAAAACGGCCATAAAAAACGCTGAAAACCTTGAAAACAGCTCTGTATTTTCAGATATTTTTGAGTATGCGTGTGAACATACCCTAATTTCCATCAATGTACAAATGAATAGAAATTAATTACTAACATATACACCATCCAGACATAACATTAAAACCACCTGCCTTGTGTAGTCCTCCTCGTGCTGCCATAATAGCTCTGACCCGTTGGGACATGGATTTCAGAAGATCTTTAAAAGTGTCCTGTGGTATCTGGCACCAAGACGTTAGCAGATCCTTTAACCCCTTCCTGCTCCTTGACGTTCTATTCCATCATGTTATGGCAACAGGAGGCCTAACAATGGCCTCCGGGTTTGTCATCTACGGAAGCCTAGTTTGTCCTGCCTTAGGTTTGCTGTCAGTGAGTAACTGACAGCACTTTTACATGTAGTGCAGTGTATTAGAATAGCGATCAGGGATTCCTGACTTCAAGTCACCTAGTGAGACAAAAAAAAAACAGTTGTAAAAAAAACCTTTTTTCAATATTAAATCCTTTATTTAAAAAAACAAATTGTTAATTAATAACTATTTTGTGTGGTTTAACCATCTGCCTTACACCACATTTTCTGTAATTTTTTCTGTTTTTCACTGAATGTATCAACCAAATTTTACCACTAACATAAAGTTCAATGTGTCACCAGAAAAGTCTCAGAATCCCCTTGGATAAATAAAGGCATTCCAAAGTTACTACCACATAAAGTGACACATGTCATAGTTACATAGTTACATAGTTAGTACGGCTGAAAAAAGACACATGTCCATCAAGTTCAACCAAGGGACGGGAAAAGGGAAGGAAAAAATTTCTACACATAGGAGCTAATACTTTTTTGTTCTAGGAAATTATCTAAGCCTTTTTTAAAGCCATCTACTGTCCCTGCAGTGACCAGCTCCTGCGGTGACTATTCCATAGATTCACAGTTCTCACAGTAAAGAAGGCTTGTCGCCTCTGCAGGTTGAACCTTTTTTTCTCCAGACGGAGGGAGTGCCCCCTTGTTTTTTGAGGGGTTTTTACATGGAACAGGATTTCACCATATTTTTTGTATGTGCCATTAATATATTTATATAAATTAATCATGTCCCCCCTTAGTCGTCTTTTTTCAAGGCTAAATAGGTTTAATTCTTTTAACCGGTTAAGGACTAGGCTGTTTTACAGCTAAATGACCAGAGCAAATTTCACAATTTTGCTATGCGCTTCTTTAGATGACTATAACTCTGCAGGTGAATAAAGTTCATCTTTGAATTTTACACTCTTTTTAAAGGACAGATAGGGCTCTGTTTTAGTGGCATTTGTCAGTATATATCATTTTTTTTTTTTTCTCTAAAGTGGGCAAAATTGGAAAAAAATTCAAGAATTTAGCAATTGCGCCAGTTTATGCCAGCATTTTTCACACACGGTATGGACCACGGACAAAATTAATCTCCTTTCACATTCTTCCACTTCTCCCGTGCATGGGGATACCAAATATGTGTGCCTTATTCACTGTGCGGGCATGTGCCAGGGCTTGGCATAAAAGGAGGCTTTTTGGCCTTTTTGGTCCAGGAATTCTGCATTTGATTTTATAGCCGCATACTGTTTTCTGGGGGGTGTAATGCTGCTGAAACATTAGAATCACCCCATAAATGACTTCATTCACACAAGTAGACCCCACAAGGTTTCCTTCAAGGGGTTTATCATATTTTTAGCAAGTCCAGTTTTCTTCTGAAAGTTTCTTGAATAAGATGGAACAAAATAAAATCAGCGCTTTTTTAGCAAATGCGTCAGTTTAGGCTAGTATTTTTCACACACGGTATAGACCACGGACAAAATTCATCTCCTTTCACATTCTTCCACTTCTCTCGTGCATGGGGTTACCAAATATGTGGGCCTTATTTATCACATAGAGATGTAGGAGGGCGGACGATAGAAGAAGCTTATTTCACAAATCGCTTTTTTTCAAAGCTGGTTTTACAAAACTCAACAGAGTTTCTATAACACGTCCAAAATATCTGCTCTTGAAGCCGAGATCCCAAAATATTCATCTAGGGGTATAATGGGAATTTATTTTTTTGGGTTTTCTAAAATAAGAAATTGCAGGTTTATGCAAATGGAGCTCTCCAGCAGATGAACTTTAGAGAATATGCAAACATGACATCCACCCCCCACCCATTCCCTCCCTCACCCTTGGAGTAAAATCAGGGGAAAAATAAAAACGTAATGTAGGGCAAATATATTTTCAACGAATTAACTAAAATCTAATAATTCAGAACAGTGTGGTATTTTTTAAAACATGGCTCAATGCACAGGCCTGGTTGTGAGGGACATGAGGGACAGAAATATCGGGAATCTTTGCGGTGCTCGTCTTTTCTGCAGACGCGGCACTTTTTCTGGGGGTTGCTTCTGGTTGGTGTTGGGGGAATCCGACTGATGAAGAGTCTTTCAGTCAGTCGCGTGACATCCTCAGACTGGGGGCATTCTCGGGTGTCCTGAACATCAAAAATGAGGCCTTCAATAATTTTTCCCTGGAAATCCAGGTATGTGTCTCTGCCTCTGTTTTTTTTGTAGAGCACAAATGAGTTGTGGATGGCCACCTGTAACAAATTAATGGCCACTTTTTTGTACCAGGTTTTAGTTTTGCGTTTTACTAGATAGGGCTGTAAAACCTGGTCGCTTAAATCCACCCCCCCCCATGTACTTGTTATATTCGGACACGTTCACTGGTTTGTGCTTGTCCGATGTTGCCCCTCTTTCCCTCACTGCCACTGTTCCTGCGGTATGAATCGTGCTTAGCACATACACATCTTTGCGATCCCTGAACTTGACCGCCAGCAATTCCTCAGATGCATAAGCACAGGAGTCCCCCTTTACCAT